>NC_064547.1:6993679-7243679 GCF_023856365.1 Brienomyrus brachyistius | reverse complement strand
AGCAGGGCAGGGTCAAGATGCATGAATTGTGCCTCCCCACGTTCAGCGCGTGCATGTCCAGCGCAACCCGATTATCGGAAGCCTAATTAATAACACATCCCAGCCTGCTGACATTCGAAGCTTCCGACGAATAAAACATGAAAGACTCAAGCTGCGGGTTTTACAGACGTAGTACGTAAAGAGTAAAGCTTCTACAAGCGTCTTACCCTAAAAGGTAACAGAGCTCCGTTTCAAGTCAGCCCCCTTCAAAAACAGCCAATATGTTTTGGTCGTTCCCCCAAATGCTTTCATGTGTTCTTGGGTGCGTAGCAGAAATCAAACACTACAACAAAGTGAGGTATGAAGTCAGCCCCAAAATGACAAACAGACCTATGTTTTTTATTTATCGTCTGTGGTTCTGGAACCCAGAAAAACAGTTCAGCTGGTCCCAAGTCGCACTCAGAGGAAATAAAGAGAGTCAGATTACATTTGTTTTGAACAACTGGATTGTTAAAGCGTTTACTTGGCCGTTTACTTTATCTGACAGCCTGTTCGCACCTGCCCTACCCTAAAGACACTCCTGCACCACCCTGACACTATGCTGCCCTGTTGAGAATTGGGCTGAGCCAAACACACAACTCTAGCATTATGCTCAATCAGGAGTAAGACGCTGGGGTGTACAGGGCCATCGAAGGCCAGCCTGGTCCATTAATGTATAGCCCGCTAAAGCCTGTTTAAACCGTGACATCCCTACAGTGACTCTGACAGTAAGAAGAGGAGATTAAGGTCAGCCTTGGGCAGGAGTGGGCGTGGCCAGCGTGAGGGGTGCAGGTACTAACCAGGAAGGGGGGGGGGGGGAGAGAGATTCACCACTGGGATTTCAGGCTCAGAAACGAATACAAAGTAATAACAAAAATAAACAATGGACCGCATGGCATAGTCTAGTACTGGCGCAGTGTTGGGGCATGGCTGGGGGTTGTCATGATCTGCTGAGCCGGGACCGGGGAAGTAGGGACAGGATTCAAGCGATCGGGAAACATGGGGTTTAACTGAGAACAGGCCGAACAACACAATGGCGTTACAAACGCGGACTAAATACAGAGGACGGAAACAGCGGACAATCGGGGGAGGACAGGGGTAGCGTTGGGGGGTGTGGCACATGGAAAGAGCGGACGATCGGGGCAGGACAGGGGTAGCGTTGGGGGGTGTGGCACATGGAAAGAGCGGACGATCGGGGCAGGACAGGGGTAGCGTTGGGGGGTGTGGCACATGGAAAGAGCGGACGATCGGGGCAGGACAGGGGTAGCGTTGGGGGGTGTGGCACATGGAAAGAGCGGACGATCGGGGCAGGACAGGGGTAGCGTTGGGGGGTGTGGCACATGGAAAGAGCGGACGATCGGGGCAGGACAGGGGTAGCGTTGGGGGGTGTGGCACATGGAAAGAGCGGACGATCGGGGCAGGACAGGGGTAGCGTTGGGGGGTGTGGCACATGGAAAGAGCGGACGATCGGGGCAGGACAGGGGTAGCGTTGGGGGGGTGTGGCACATGGAAAGAGCGGACGATCGGGGCAGGACAGGGGTAGCGTTGGGGGGTGTGGCACATGGAAAGAGCGGACGATCGGGGCAGGACAGGGGTAGCGTTGGGGGGTGTGGCACATGGAAAGAGCGGACGATCGGGGCAGGACAGGGGTAGCGTTGGGGGGTGTGGCACATGGAAAGAGCGGACGATCGGGGCAGGACAGGGGTAGCGTTGGGGGGTGTGGCACATGGAAAGAGCGGACGATCGGGGCAGGACAGGGGTAGCGTTGGGGGGTGTGGCACATGGAAAGAGCAGACGATCGGGGCAGGACAGGGGTAGCGTTGGGGGGTGTGGCACATGGAAAGAGCGGACGATCGGGGCAGGACAGGGGTAGCGTTGGGGGGTGTGGCACATGGAAAGAGCGGACGATCGGGGCAGGACAGGGGTAGCGTTGGGGGGTGTGGCACATGGAAAGAGCGGACGATCGGGGCAGGACAGGGGTAGCGTTGGGGGGTGTGGCACATGGAAAGAGCGGACGATCGGGGCAGGACAGGGGTAGCGTTGGGGGGTGTGGCACATGGAAAGAGCGGACGATCGGGGCAGGACAGGGGTAGCGTTGGGGGGTGTGGCACACGGAAAGAGCGGACGATCGGGGCAGGACAGGGGTAGCGTTGGGGGGTGTGGCACACGGAAAGAGCGGACGATCGGGGCAGGACAGGGGTAGCGTTGGGGGGTGTGGCACACGGGAGGAGCGGACGATCGGGGCAGGACAGGGGTAGCGTTGGGGGGTGTGGCACATGGAAAGAGCGGACGATCGGGGCAGGACAGGGGTAGCGTTGGGGGGTGTGGCACATGGAAAGAGCGGACGATCGGGGCAGGACAGGGGTAGCGTTGGGGGGTGTGGCACATGGAAAGAGCGGACGATCGGGGCAGGACAGGGGTAGCGTTGGGGGGTGTGGCACATGGAAAGAGCGGACGATCGGGGCAGGACAGGGGTAGCGTTGGGGGGTGTGGCACACGGGAGGAGCGGACGATCGGGGCAGGACAGGGGTGGTGTTGGGGTTTTGGAAGCCCTTAAGAAAAAAATGCTCTTGTTTTATCCTGTTCATTTTGTGTTTAAATGCTAAAAAAAAACAAAAAAAACAAAATACGTGTATTTTTTGGGGGCCAGGAACCAATTAATTGGTTTTCCATTATTTCTTAAGGGAAAAATTCGATCAGAAGTCGAAATTTTTAGGATTCGAACCCGAGTTCTGAACGGATTAAGTTCGAGTTCTGAGTTACCACTGTTTTCTATTAAAGTGATTTTCAGTGTCACAAGGTTTCTGTAGATTGACCCCATATAGCTTATTGTCATTGTGACCCTGAGACTGCATACAAACCTTAATGATACTTCAGCTAAACAGCCTATATGTCACACAACTACACTTTCTGTTCATTCCAGGGCAGTAGCGTTTCACAGGAAACCACACCTGCAGAAAACCGTAACTGTCACTCAGCTGATTGTACAGGCCACCTCTGTTGCTTCCAGGCATGCTACCGAACGCGGCACGAAATCCGCTGACCTAGCACAGCGTCTTTCCTTCCTTCCAGGCACGCCTGCTGTCTTTGCCACTGACTGACCCTGAGGCGCTGGTCGGCCATGTTTCTCGGTACACCATCAGCTCTCGGATTTTAGCCTTGGACTAAAACCCGACGGGGGCAGGCAGTCGTGTACGGCCAGCCAACAAATTCCTTCCCGCTCTACAATCCAACCTCCTCGGATCAACCGGAGAGCTTAAGCTTATTTTAATGATGCACGTGCTGTAGGGTCCAGCTAATATCTGACTTTGACTGGTTGGTCCAACAACAGACCTAGTCTGAAACCACCCCCCAAACCAAATTGAAATATATAAACAAAAATACAATAAAGAAGGTCATACCTTTGTGACCACTCCTGAGATGATGAGGGGAGCCTTCGGGGGACTGGAAAAGAAAAGGCAGATATCAAAGTCAGACAGTTTCGGCCAATCGATGGTAGGGACGGTGTTTCACATAAATACATAAGCTGGCTGACTTCTCACACTATGAGGGACCGTGCTATATTCAATTAATTTACTTTTATACAGTGCCTTTCACAACCGTCGCCCCAAGGTGCCTTGCATGGCTTCTGTGATATGTTCCTATATGATATATACAGAATAATTAAATAAAAGGGAAGACAAAGAAAGAGAGAAAGACCGAAAAAAAATAGAAAGAAAGGCAACGGATGAGTGGAACCAAAAACTCCCAAATACGGAGGAAAAAATAAATCTCTGGGGGGGGTCCAACATCAACTTGCTGCCCTCCCCATCCCCCATGCCCCATCGCCCACCCCCGCCCGGGCATGCTAACATTATAGAAAAAGAATGAGTGGGCTTGCTTACTAAAAGCAAGGTGTAAGCTGTGGTTACAGGCAAAGCCAAAGTCCATCAATGAGTCAGTTCCTCATGCCAGCTTATGTAGAGTAGCAGATTGAAGGTTTCTATAGTGATCCCTCACTGGATGGCAGGGTCACCGTTCACTTCCCTGTAGCACTGGCTTCTGGGACCCCCTCCCACAACTGCCCGCGTCAATCCAAAGCAACTGGTGCAAACACAAGTAAAGCCGAGGAATGGACAGCTAGCTCTGTCATCCAGGAAGCCTTGATCCCTCACACACAGGGTCTCGCCTGAAGGCAGTTACGGGTAACTCCGCCGGCCAAACTGCATCTCGATACACCAAAAAAGCAGCATAATTAAATTACAACAATAAATAAATAAAATACCACTGCTAATATTAAATGTAGAGCCTCCAAGGCTGGAAAGGAAGTATACTTGAATTCACTTGTACAAACAACCCGTGGGATCTCTGCTGGCATGCTGACAGGGGCATCCCAGCCCCAGTGACTTCCGCCCCAGTAATATCCTGTTTAATTCCGCAAGGCCGACACACACAAACAAAGAAACCCCCCGTAGCGTGACGTGCATTCCAGAATGTTCGCTTGAGACATGTCTCTCCAGCAACCAGCAGAGATGAAAGTGCATACGATAAGCAGACGTGAGGGACCCATCCTGGTAGAGGATTGTTTGCAAGGCAGAACTGAGCACCAGCAAATCATAAAGAGAGCCTTCACTCAAAAAGAGATGCTGTAAACCCAATCACCACCTTCCAATCGCACGGTGTTTAGACAGGTCATGACGTCATGAAGGTCTGGAGACATGGCTCGAGGGAGCCCCCTGGGGATGATGAGCGATGTCCTGTACATTCAATAAACACCACAGAGCAGTCGTCGGAATTCCAGAATACTGCTACGATTCACAGTGAACTGCAGCAGTCACACCCCAATACTGATCTGGGGATACAGAAAGGGGGGGGATATGACTCAACAGAAGGAAAAGACAGAACAACACACACACACACACACACACACACACACACACAGAATGCGCCCCACTAACCCAACTTTAACTATGCAAGGAAGGTTCCAGCTCTGGGTTGTGTGACGAGTCCTCACACATGTAGATCACCATGGAGAAATAATAGTCGCATTTCAGGAGCGCTACTGTGTATCATTGGCTTGAAGTCTAACATTTCTATACCCTTATCTGAATTAGAAGGGACATTATTTACATGCCACTGACTCTGCGGGAAGAATAAAGTTATCGGAATATTTCATGTGGTAAGACATCTCTGGACAATTAACAGCCTTGAAGACTTTGACAAGGCTGTTTGTACATTATATTACACTACATAAAAAAATGTGTTGGAGCAGAGAAGGGACATGCTGGCTATTTTTAAGTGCAATTCAGGATTTAACGTCCTTTGTCTTGTATTAAGTAAAAACGGACTGTTTGGTTTAATTAACTGTGACTCAACACCACACATAACCACGATCAAGGACCCTGCCCTGTTCTCGGAAGGCGTGACAATTGTTCTGAAATAGTCCGGTTACTGGTTCTGGTTTTTCCTAAAGTTTCACAGCTCATTAATTCTCAGTCACATGTCCCCTTTACAGTCACAGGAAATTAAAGCAGAGCTCCTCACAGGCTGGGCCTCCAATGCAACAGTCTGACTGCGCGTACAGACACACATGCCATTTATCAAATATGTATGTTTTAAAATACACAGGAGTGCAAAATGTAAGCAGTAAACGAACGTGAACATACCAGTAAACAAGCAACAGTGCAAACCTACAACGGCTCCATTCACTGGAGTCTGTAATTCCTCATACAGCCCATCAGTATTTTACCTCACTACATTTATCAGTTCATGCCATACGGTAGTATAGTGCAAGTTCAGTGGGAGTATAGTGGGAAAAACCAGAATAAGACAGAACAGTATAGTAGTCATGAGGGGGGGGGGGGGGGGGGGGAAGGGGTCCAAGGCCAAGTTCCAACTCAACCTCAGAAGCATGTGGGCAGGCTAAGCTCACATTGAGAAACGTGCACGGAGGAGTCAGCTTTCTCCCATAACTTCCCCCTATAAAAGCATATTTTTATATTAATCTGTTCAATTAATTTCTAGTTCGGCAAAGGTTTGTTTTAATGACATTTTTATCATCCTACCCCTCTATTTATCCTGTGAGGATAATTGCCTTTCATTTTCGCCATTTGCCCGGTATGCAGGGTCCCATTCATACATTCCTATTGCAACAAATCAGTGTTCCGCCACAGCTCCAGCAAAGCCTCTTACGCCAGCAGAACGTTTGTTGCCTAACTGGACCGGGGCTATTTTGTAAGCATTTCAGCATACGGGAACTTCTGCCTGAAGGCTGAGTGCGCCATGCCACTCTCTCAAAGCACAAACTTTGTGAAATGCTTGTTTTGCCTCTCCCCTACTGAACTGAAAGCCCAATTTGCAATTTTAGGACTGTGAAATGCAGCTCCACACTCAAGAACCACTGCAGATATCTTTACGACACCTTAAGGTGACGATTCATGGGGCAACTTTTTGAGCAATGTTGCCGGGCAACTTCCAACCAGGTGAGACAAAGGGCAACTCATCCTGATCTGCATGGCCCATTGCTCATTAGAAATTTGCTGTCCAGTTTTAGGGCATATTCGCACTTGGCCTGGTTGCCTCGTACCATGCCCGAGCATGGTAATTCACCGTGGTCTTTCTACAGACAACCAGAGACATCCCAGGACGGTTACTGAGGTGCTGGAAGTCTGGCACATCACACCACACTCAGAATCGCTTTGATCAAGCATCTGGCCCCTCTTCGCCCTGTCTGTGTGCTGTATGTATTCAGTTGCAGCCACATGATTCACTGTTCTGAGGAGCAGAATGTTTGCATTAATTAGTGGGCATACCCAGTAAACTTGCCACTAAGAGTATATGTGTGATTACCAAAAGCTTAGTTATATGACCAGAAATCGCCTTCATAAAAGCAAAGGAAACAGCAGAAATCGTGTCCTTTTCACTGCTGAAAACATACCTCAAGACAAACAAATTATTACATGAAATGAGCGAGCATTGAATAAGAACACCATAGAAACAGTGACTGGGTATTGCGCGAGATCAGGTGATTTACACGCCAGATAGGCGCTTCACTTCAGGGGAATCCCCCTGTCACTGGTTCAGCTGGTGTGGGAAGTACAGAAAACCCAGCAGGGACAAAATTCTGAAAACCAAGAAAAAAAAAAAATACCATGATCAACCACTTTAAGTTACTACCGAATATATACGTGTATGTGTGTGTGTGTGTGTGTGTGTGTATGCGCACGTGCAGTTGACCTAGGAAGATTATTCACTAAGCGCAGCTGGACAACCGGAATCTCGCCAGAATGAACAGAAGGCGCCAACAGCGCAGGCCTTGAAAATGCCAATTAGAGGCCATCTGATATGAGGCCTTCACTGAAATACCGCCGCTCCCCAGCCAACCGGGAGCCACCTTCTGCCTCGGCGCCGCACAGCTGTGAGCGCCACAGGCAGGGGACGACCGCGCGAAGACGTGGCCGCGTCAGCAGATACCCCCCCAAAACATTCTGCACCACATCCTTCTACTTCATCTTGCATTTTATTTAAAAACTCCTCAGCATAATCCCAGGCCCCAGTAACAATCAGGAGATCTACTGACTTATTTAACAGTGCCATCAATAATACCCAGAGTAGCTGCTTATTGCAATAAATCACAATGAATCTCTTTGATGGGAGGCGAAATTTCAGGTTTGTGGTCTCTAATAACTTGAAGGGAAGAGACGAAACAGATATTGAGGCTCCAGGTCAGATTCAGAAGTGAAGCACGCAGAAGGAGGTAAAGAATATTACCCCTCATTTGAGTCACACAAAAAAACCAATGAGCTTCCTTCAGATTGTATTATAATAAATATTATTTCCAGGGTGACACAGTGTCTCAATGGGTAGCACTCTTGCCTTAAACCTCTAGACATGCTAACTGGTCTCTCTGTGGTCTCCCTGTGGTCTCCCTGTGGTCTCCCTGTGGTCTCCCTCTACGACAGCATGTGTGGGTATGTGCCCTGCGACGGACAGGCATCCCAGGATGCTCCTCAGCCTTGCACTGCCTGGGAAGGGCTCCAGGGCCCCCCCTGACCCCGAGCAAGAAAAGCAGATGGAAGGAATATAGAGTTCCTGCCCTCACATTCTGCTCAGCTCTGTGAAATAAAAATGAGACGATAAATTTTGGTTTTATTTGGCTAAAACCATCTGCCAATTAACGCGACTGACACACAGGGCAAGTTGGATCTTATCCACAGACAATTTTTTTTAACATAAAGATAAAACATGGAAAAAGTATCGGCTTAAAGAGAAAAGATTTTTCCAGTAATGCAACAATAACTTGAATTCAGCTCTGCCTTAATACACATTTACAGCACTGTACAAAGGCAGTATAAAGAGATTATTGATATCAAACATCTCTGGGTGAATCATTATTACACGGCGATTTAAAAAGCTCAACCAACAGATTATTCAGCTGAGCCTCAATTCACTGGCAAATGTGCTAAAACGCTCGGTCATGCTGTACTGCCAAGCAGGTCTGAAGCATTGGCATGGGATGGCCAGAAGAGGGCAGCAGCACACCTTTGTGACTCCAGTCCATAGGGGTTAAGTCATTTACTTCTGTACTCTAAGGGATACGTGATTTGCAGCTGAAAGGCATATGAAGAATCTCACGGCATAACGATAACCATCAAGAAGCAAATCTACAGGTGTGTTTGTTCATATATGAACAAAAATTGCCAGAACTAGCCAATGAACAATTAACTGTAGCAGTCAAAGTGCATCGAATTTTTGTGTGTCATATAGAGAAAACAAATGAAGGATGCATTGGGCTCTGTGCCATAATCTTTAAAGCTGAAAAAAGATTATCGATTGTTCTGGGAAATATAACAAGCAGTGAAGTCTGGGCCCCCATGAAACACCGAGAAGACGAGAAGATGAGGGAGCTCCGTAACGGGGCACCAATCTGCTCGGTTTCGCTCCGTCGTCTCAAGTGGGCACAGGGGAGGCCGGCCCAAAGTTTGAGATAAGATGACCGTGATAAACAGCTTACAAACCCTTGGGCAGAACCTTGCCGAAAAGAGTTTTGTTTGTGCCAATTAGCACCAGTGGCTTGACGTTAGCTGGGCAATATCGCCATGGCAACGGCCGAGCATAGCTCTCATTTGCCATCAGCTCTGAGGTCTCCAATGTGGTAAAAGAAACAGATAAAGAAAAAAATCTCTCTACATCTTGGGAGTGGCCTGAACAAAAGCGATATCGGGCCCCACCTGGACACCAATGACACACTCGCAGAACTTTTGCTGAAGCCCACAAGAAGGACAGAGTTAAAATGAACGACAATGACATTCCTGTCACACCTCAGCGTCTCCACCACATCCAACACTCTCCCCTCCTCAAACACCCCCATGACCCTCATACATAGCTGACTTTGGGCATTAGATTTAACCAAAAATTCGACAATCAGTGCAACACCCTACTTATGGGTGATCAAATATGCCTCACACCAATCGAACCCCTAAAACAAGATGTCCATCCATCATAAAGAAAATATAATTACATGGACCCGATTCACATAAGCAACTGGAAATACCACACATGACATAGAGACATGACTCGGAGCACACCCCCAAGTGACCAAGTGCAGCTCAGCAGGTTAGGATTCTGTGCCCGTGATTGGAGGGTCACCAATTCAAATCCCAGGGTCTACAGAGTAATTCCGCATTGGGCCCCTGAGCAAAGGCCCTTAACCCCTAAGTGCTCCAGGGTCTGACCCTGCTTTCACAAAAAAATGCATGGTACTTTGGATAAAAATAAATAAAAACAATGACACTGGAACAGAACGGCCAAAACTTTGTTCAAGTCTCTTACCATAAACAAGGTGTGCATTTACCCTTCAAGAATGACACCGCCAATGGGCTTAGTGAATCCTTCATCTGCGCCCAACTCAGTCAGCTGCAGTTTTTTTTTTTATATGTTAATCGCACTTCTTTGATGACGACTGTGTCTTGGACGAGACTCACACACATACTCTGCCCTTCAACGGTCAAGGATTCCCTTGATGGCCCCAACAGAACCTGTCCTCCAGGTGAAGATATCATAGCCTTACTAAGCTCAAAGACCCCAACAGGCACTTAACTTACTAAAACCTAAGCAGTGTGTAATTCACGTTTGCCAGTAAACGGGGTCTGTAATTGAGCTCCTCCACACTGGATGCCGAACTTAACTGCCTTCCAGTTTCAGCCTGTGCTGTACAGATAAAAGTAGTTCTGATAAAAAGCAAGAAAAATGGAAGCTAATGTTTTGTGACAATTAAGCTACCTGTAATTTCACAAAGTAAAAAAATTCGACAATCCGATAAATACGTTAACTACGGTCGGGACAGGACAGTGCATGTCAACTCAGCAGTACGTTTATTTTTCTTTTCTTTTGTTTAAGCGCTTCGTTCATGAAGAGGAATAAAATGTTCTGTAATGCGTTTTGACCAAAAAAAGTCATAAGTAAAACTGATTTTAACATTTAACATTTCAACGGGGAAAATAAATTATTACGGAGACATTCAAATCTGATGTGGTGTTGAATGCAGGCAAAATGACCTGAACTGTCTTTTGGGTTGTTTAACTTGACTGTTTACCTCCGTTTTGAACATAGGTTCCGTCAGCTTTGTCAGTCGACGAGCACCCAGTGAATACGCCCACGCACTCACCCATCAGCAGCACTGCATGTGGACCGCAGGAGGTGTACCAATGCAGAGGTGCGTCATGTGACCATCAGCCAGATGCGTGGAGGATAGCAGTGCGACCTTTTCAAAACATCAGACACCTGCTGTTGGCTTCTGTTCCCGCCCTTGGTGAAAACATAGCTTAACAGTCCACTCCCTCCCCCCAGGTGTGGCACCACCCCTGACCCCCATCACGGCCTCCGCCAGGCGTCCAATCAGAGTGGAGTACAAGACACAGTCTCTGCATCACAGTCAGAGGGTCTGGCTGTTATGACGGCGCTTATACGAGCAGCTCCGTTGGTGCCCTGACCCATAAGCAGCTAATAGCAAGCCTAGCCTGCCCCCCCACCCCCCCACCCCACTCCCCCCATTGAAAAACCCTGCACGGGAGGCTCAGATGCAGTGATGGAACGACATTCCGATTAAGAGGAGCAGGCCACATTGTCGGGGCCGGAGGGTATTCCACCCCATGTGCACCCCCCCCACCTCATTCTGTGCTCAAATTTAATCCATCGGAAAAAGCCAAATTGCATGTGACAGGTGGTCTCCAGACAATCCCGCCTGACTTGCTCCAACAAATGTGCAATTTTTCCAGCAGCCACCTGCTGTCCTGTCCCCCCGCAAGCCACCGCCCCCTCCAGGGGCTCGGGGAGGGGGCTGAGGAGGGGCAGAGCGGGCAGGGTCTCGGGTGGGGCTGTCACCGGAAGGTCCTCCATAATGGCTGGACAAAACCCACGACGATGACACAGACGTGCCCCCTTCCCCCACGCACAAACACGAGTCCCTAGATGGCTACATGGATGCCGCCCCCCCCCCCCCCCCGAGAAGCCAACGGATTCAGCGCAGTTGTATGCGAGAAATCTTTTTTAACTAAACATGCTGTCAATAGGGCTATGCAGTGTTTATATAGAAAAACAGAGCAACAGTATGATCTCGCATTAAAAGTTACTTGACAGCAATATTGTAATCATTTCAGCCGACTGCTCTCCTGTGTTAAACTTCAGATTGCTTTTCTGCTTGTCAGTAGAAGTCAAATTGACTCCATCTGCCATTCTGTTCTTCGTCAGGTCCAGTTACTCATAGCTCCTTTACAGAATGTAGACTGGGAGAGGAGAGATTGAAACAGAACGGCGGGAAATGAGTAAGACATGGCCTCCAATCTTTATCACTAGACGAAAGCCAGAAGAAACCAGCTCCAGGCAAAAGACAGCCGAGAATTATATGCGGCATATTCAAAACTCAACTAGCCAAAGAGGACTTTGATAAAATTTCTAAACATCCGGCCCCTTTCCCAGATTTCTCGTAATTCAGAGATTTCCGGGGTTCTTAAAGAGCCCAGGAGACGGGCCTCTATTACCCTCACAGTTCATGTCACGGTATATGTTGGGATACGACAGCCAATCACAGGCGCGTCTCGAGTTAAGGATATTTGAAAAGCACTCACATTTTACACTTGTTTCCTATCATATTATGGGAAATGCACCATATTACTTAACCTAGGCAAAGGTTACAAATAAAATTCATGATAGTGAGTCACATATAATCACAACTATGCTGAAAAAGCAGGAATTAAACACCAACCCCTCTGACCCACATAAATGACATGAGTCATGTTCAAGGTAGAGCTTAATTTACATTCAATTTATTCCTCAATTATTCATTTCATACTATTACTTTACCCCAAATTTAAGCACTGTTCATTAATCTACAATTTAGAACAGAACCACTGCTTAAAACTGCAGCGTATTAAAATACTGGTAATATAATGTCCTGCTATCCTGCACGAAAAAGCAAACAGTGACCAATCAGGGTCTAAAGTACAGAACTGCACATAAACACAAGAGAATTCTAAAAATTACAGGTATAAGGTGCATCAGCAAAGCAGGTTTCATGCTAAGAGAAACTAATACACAACCAATAAGGTTACCATTCATCTAGATGTCACAGCTAAGGGACACATCTACACCATGCACACCTTATCTACTGTCAAAGGAGATGCTGAAGTTTCATTAAGTTCTAATGTCATGTATGTCTACATGCTACTGAATGACAAAATGTAACAATGCCATAACCACTGAAGTGTTTTGCCTATGATCAGCAATTAGCTAACCTGCCGGCACATGTACAAGCAGATCTGAAAATGGATACTAATCCATGCATCATTCATGAAAATGTACACAAATGTAAGCGATTAAGACGTACAAATTTGAGGACTTTCCCTCACTCATATTAATCACTCAGAAAAGCCAGGAAAATAGCGCAC
This sequence comes from Brienomyrus brachyistius, assembly GCF_023856365.1. Lineage (NCBI taxonomy): Eukaryota > Metazoa > Chordata > Actinopteri > Osteoglossiformes > Mormyridae > Brienomyrus > Brienomyrus brachyistius. Next base: position 7,230,738 of record NC_064547.1, on the reverse strand, counting down.
AGTAAACAGACACGACATATGCTAACACTCTTACAAAATAAAAGTAACACAAACAGGTTTCTAGTACCTGGGGTGCTCATCTCCCCAGGGTCAATCCGTTACAATCTATCCTGGGAATCATCTATTAAGTTGGAGCAACAAGACGGATCATGCGCTCTGCGAGGGTGCCAGAAATTCACCTGCAGTGTGAACTACACAAACAGCAGTCTGAGCTTCTGCTCACGCGCGAGTTTTCCGAGGCCTGGGGGCTGATTAAGAGAAATGAGTCACGATGCGAAAAGGGACCCGTGGTTCACGAAGAGAAGGCAAAAGGAGAGTATCCACAGACAGACATGTGGCTAGATCAGCATCGCAACAATTCGACGTGACCTGAAGCAAACTGAAAAAAGCAAAGCCGCCCTTGTTTGAGAATGAGAAAACAGCTGCCAGGATTTTCAGAAGACAATCTGACTTGAAATACAGAAGCCCTGTTTACACTTGGCTTTAAAATGCATCTTGGATGACCGGATCACAAGTGGACAGTGCTAAGTACAAGTGCAAACGACCACCCAGACGCACTGTGAGCCGATCACTCAAACCACTTGCCAAGGTGGTCTGGGATGCATTTGACCACATCTCTCTCGTAGTGTAAACGCTAATGTGTTCCAATGCATCCTCAACAAGGACATCACGATAGCTATGGGTGGTGCTGTCCGACCTTCTAGCAGAAGTGCCGCAGGCAGTAATGAAATCTGAGCACAAGTAGTCAGCTGGACACCTTGAAGAGGCATGATAAATACAGTCGTAAATGAAGACGTCTCGACTGTCACCTTGTGATCCAACCATCTAAGACGCATTTTAAAACCAAGCGTAAACAGGAACAAATACTTAGACTCTTACTTTAATAACCAACTGGGGTTCAGTCAGGCACACGGGTTTACATTTAAAACCATCTCACGCATCCGTCTGTCACACCTCTCCGGAAATCTTACTAATATTTAGTTACAGCACGGAAATAAAGGAATCCACATGAGTGCAGCCCGAGATGCGGTAAGATAAGGATGGTGGAATTCCTAGCGGCGTCCTCACGGAGTATCCCCCCATCCAAGCGCAGATAAGACCCCAAGCCTCGCTCTCCCTCCAAAGGGATTCGGCAATCGGGCTCCTCTGCTGATGGGATCTAAACCAAAGTGGGCGGCCTCGCCTTCCTGCCGATGGCAGATTCGCAGCACCTCTCCCAGAGGGAGAACGCTCCAGAGACAAAGGAGCAAAGCAGCCTCCGACTTACCAAGCGGCATGAGGATGCCCTTAACAGGCTTCCCCAGCATAAAGCCGAGACAACACGCAAGTCTCTTTCTGTCAAAATGTTTATCTGTGTTTATGTGGATATCCATTTAAAAGTTATGTTTGTTTCCATGTAACTATGGGGCAGAAATTAACCGGCAAAAGAAAAAAAAAAAAGGAAAAAAGAGCAATGCGTTGTGGGAAGTTCTTCCATAAAATAAGCAAGAACTTACGAAACATTATGACATTCCTGCCAGAATGCAAGCTAAAAAGCTACTTCCTGAGCACTTGGTGGTAGACACACCCAAGAACCGCCTCTGCATAAGGGAAATCTGTGTTTGCAGTTCTGTGGCACAATGAAGTACTTGGGGATTAACAGCAGGAGACAGAAACACCCAAGATTTCCTCTGGTTCTAACTTAGAAATATCTGAGGATGGAAATGCAGGAAAAGAGGGAACCAAAGGCTTGGGAAGAGGGTTGATGGTTAAGGACAATGGACAGCCTGAAGAGAGCAGATGAGATGGCCCCACACCAACCTCCCAAAGGCCCACGCTCTGGGTCTGGAGGGAACCACACCCCTGCTCAAAGCTCAACTTGGGGAAGGAACAAGCAATCAGGCACATGATCAGGAATTGGTCGTATGGAAAATAAATATTTTACTTTGGCCTTGAGAAACCTTATGAAACAGGTGAGCCTCAAGGACAGAAAGATACAGAAATTCCACAAGCAGACCAAGCTAAAAGACTGATACACGCTCCAAGGACAAAATGGCAGCTCATTCATGCTAACAAACCGAAAAGCAGCAGTTATTTTTTGCAAATATGACTCATATCTTCGAAGGACAGAAATCATCTGTCCTTGTCGGACATGCTTTGTACCATCTGAACACGTCTGCAAGGTAGAAACAGACAAATTAGGCAATGAATAAGCCCCCTTGTCCCGGTGATAAATGGGGGCTCTTTGACTTCCCATTACAGAGCATAAGGACATGGACTGACAGGGAGACGTTCACTGTGCCTTTGGTCACAAAACTTACTGACCTGGAAAAAAAACCCAGCAATTACAGGGTAGAAAAATCAACCTGAAGAGTGCATGGCTAAACATACGAGTTCAAGCTTTATAAATCACAGTAATGTATTTTCCAAGAATGTTTCTTCTCGCAGGACTGATAAGAATACATCTTAAAATTGTGTAATGAATGTTAAATTAATGTATTTTGAGACTATTTCTTTTTTTTTTTATTTTCCTTTTCCACTTGTTTCAGGTACTATGTTTAGATACTGTGTCATTATAGTCCTGCAAAGAATATTAGCTGCATAAATAAAACAAGAGGCAGGGATAATACCATCAAATACCAGCAGTCCCATTAATTAAGAGATAAATTTATGTAATATTAAATTGTGTACTTTATGATTGCTTTTCTCTTCTCACTTCTTTTACATTCCAAGTTAGGACATTACACCAGTATTTTTGTTATGTTCTCCGGAAATAATCAAAGGGACTAACGGTACTTTACCGAAACTTTTTTTAAAGACAGAAATGCATAGATTCCAGAGCTACAGTGAAGACAGATCTAGATCTTGATCGTTTTTATTGCTAAATTTGCCCGTTTGTTGGAAGCTTGGGAATAGGCAGAGAGATCACAGCCATTTCGGCGCAGATGCACGCCATATACTTTTTTTACCTGCTGCTCTCAAACTCCTTGCTGTCCTTGTCCGGTACCGGCTCCGGGCCGCTCTGGTGCTTCTGCACTATCCTCATCCCCCCCGCCTTCACTGTCATGGGAGATAAGCCATAATCAATTTTCTACTTGCAATGTAAATGACATTACGGCTACAGCGATTCATTTTCCTGATAACGTCAGAAATAAATCCCAAATAAAACACCCTCTACATCCCCTAAGCGTAACATCACACTAAAACTATTTTTAGGCTATAGCTGAGACCTCTGCAATGCAACAAAGTCATTAGAGGGCATTACACGGACGTGCAATCATATTATCAACCTTAAATCAACAGTCAACAAAGAAAGACAATTTGCTTTGCGTTGATAAGGGCTGAATACATCCATCATATCTAACAATACAGATATTACAATAAGTCGAAGAGCCCGGAGCTGCAGTTGAGGTGGCCGATGTACACGTATGCTTTCCCAGCCGTCCTAAAATAACAGCCCACGTTGGCAGGCGCAGTGGCCTTTGGACCACATGCAAAACCTTAAACCTCTAACAGTCTAAATGCGGCTTATTCGTTAAAAAAACAAAGTGGCGCTTAACATACAAAGTGAAGCTGATGATTTATGACGGCCAATGCTAGGAAATAGAGGCTGCTGCAATCCAAAGCGAATATCTAGAGCAACAACAGAGAAGGAGGGTGTTGAGTGAAAGTAAAAAATGCATGGCGGGGCCGCCACTGAGGCAGGTATCCGGAGAAGGTACGGTGTCAGGACCGGCCTGCCTGCGGCTAGCGAGCTAACAGACTCGGACAGGCGGAACGGGGGCGGGCACGTAGGCTGATGGAGCCGGGCTCAGCGAGGTGTAGCTCGCAGTATGCAACGTGAGGGCAATACGTAATAGTAATAATAATAATAATAATAATAATTTATATTATTATTATAGGATCTTAGCAAAAGCCAGGCTAGCTAACTAATCCAGTAGTGATACGATTCGCGACACTCAACGCGTGGAAGAATACAGTGCAAGTAGGAAAAGGCAGCAGGCGGAACTCTGAAATCACGGCTCGCCTCGGCTCGGTTCGGCAGGGCTCGGCGCGGCGCGGTTCCGCTACCAGCCCAGAGTAACAGCACGGGTTTAATACCAGCAGGGGGGTGTCCGGCTTTCGTCTCTGGTTTCTCTTTCGGTGGCGAAGACATGCTTGCAGAAATGAAACGCGGCACTTAAAACGAATAAATATGTGCGTTTTCTCCCCCCGAGGTCTGCCTCGCTTCCGTATGCACAGGTTCGCAGCGGACTTCGGGTGGCCCGGTCAACGTGGCTTTTCCCGTCTCGCTGTTTGGCAACACTGGCTGATGACGTCACAGGATACGGTCAGCGGGACCGAACATTGGCTCGGGGCGGAGTCAAACTGAGGTAAGGGGCGGGACTAATAGGCACATGGGTCAAATGATGAATTCGCTGGATGTGCCGGTTTTGTGTGAAGACGTTATTTTCATAATTAATAAAAAAACAACTTCCAGGTTGTAGTTAAGTGGTAGTCTGCTAATAAGTACACAGGAGGAGAATCATGGAAATCCATAAAAGGTGATGTGTCAATATTCAGTATTAACATACTGTAAGCAATTGTGTTACACTAGGTCCTCTTTGAAGAAGAAATAATTAAGTAAATTATAAATAAAGCAATAATCGTTACCATTAATGGGGGGGGGGGGTGTTTTTTTAATGCACTATTAATGATTCTGTTACTTTGCATCAGGCCTATGAGCACGAAATAAATTATTTGACTCGAAACAAACCCCTGTAGTTATTGTCTGATGTTTGAGAGAAAAAAAGTCAAATCTTTGCATCATGATATTCTTTTCCATGAAAACTGGAACCAATAAATATAAAAATGTATTTCAAACCATCAATTTTATTTTAACCTGAATACTCTTAGATTTAGATGGATCTGACCCATGCTGAAATGTTAATAGAATTAAATCCATTCATTTCCTGCAACTCCTCACCTTGTGTGGGACTGCAGCAGGCCTGGAGCTTAACCCAGGCAGAAAGTACACACACAGCAATTTAGTGACATCACTGTCTTTGATGGGGGGGAGGGTATCCCTTTCATCCCACAGAATATGGAGAACACAGAAATGGCACAAAAAGCCAGGGTCGGGGTCCCAATCAACAACTGACAAGCTCACAAACTTTTTCAAATATGTCTGCTATGAATGAGCTTTTTTGCTTGAATACTAATGTCTCTGTGGCTGTTTATCTCTCATCAAATGAGCAAACAAGATTCAATTCTTTGAATTGATCCTTCCTTCATAAATGGATTCTACACAGTGGCACTGTAATGAATAAAATTCAGGCTCCTGGAAGAATGAGTGGTATATTAACAGGTTCCAAAATCTGAAAATGAGGTATTGTCCTTTGAAGAAGAAATTTCTGGACCCCATAAGTGACACTCAGAATATTGTTTAAATCTTCCAGCCGTGAGATTATCTTACTATTAAAGGTCATTTTAAATCTGTGGATAGCATCAATCTGACCATGTCCAAAGTCTCCAATGTTGCCTGATACATCAGAGGTCAACTTTTGCATCTCTTTAAAGGCAAACACAATCTGCAACCTGCCACTGTAAGTATGCTGCCAACAGATAATGAATTCCTCATTAGGGATGAAGCAAAGTTGGACACACTGTCGTCAGGACCATTGCCTGCACCGATAATGATATTCTTACTCCCTTTGAGGATGTCACAGACTTTATGCCAATATCTGACACCATCACTGCTGGCTGTATCATTCCATGTGCCAGAGGAATTTCCAGCCATATCAGACCAATGGAAAGCTTGTCAGAAACCTAAAGGAAGCGGCAGCCAAGTCTCTCACTGTATGAAGGGACGAAGCGATACCAAACAGCCTGGATCATGGACAGGTGGTGTGTTACATTAGCACATTGCTAATGCAATCAAGAAAGCTATCTCAAATACAAAAGGTTCATTGGCACAACAGGACAAAGATGCCCATTTAGCCAAGAGGAACAACCACATCCAAAGGGCATTCAGCCTCCGGGAAAATCCACTGGACATTCATTCTGTGTAGTTCGGTTATCACTTAATTTGCAATAAAGTGAAGCAGACATATGCTATCAACTGCTGACCCCTGACAGGCAGGTAGTGTGTTTAATACAGAGCAGATCTGCCTACCGAATCCTTGCATGCAGCTATGGAGACTCAGCCAGTGCAGTAGGACCTGCCTACCGACAGGAACTCTGAAATGCTGCATTATTGGTGTTATGCTCCGCTGACAAGTAACAGGCGAAGCCCGTAATGCAGGAGACTGAGATTTTATTCGCAAACAAAGCCAGAAGGGAGATGCAAAAGAGTAGTCAGGGCACGGGCAGAAGTCGATCACCGGGAGAGTCAATCCTACACGGATAGACGAGACGAGGGGACAACAAGGGAGAAGGAGCAGGATGGTCAGGGCAGCAGGGTGGGCAGGTCGGAGAAGGGCGAGGAACAGGCAGGGCAGACGAAACAGCAGGGCAGGACTTGGCAGACAGGACGAGCGGGGAAGACAGAAGGCAGGCAAAACGCTCGGTAAGGCTCATTTGAAAATGGCAACAATACTTCGCAACTTTCGGGAAGTTGTGTCCAACTTAAATAGAGCGCTGATGGAGCGGCGATTGTCTGCTGCTATGTTGCCCCTCCCCCGTGGGCGTGACAGTTGGAACTAGACGGCCTATAACATTACACTAATGGCATCTTAACTGAAAAAATACACAAAGTACATAAAAAATGAATTTCAAATTTATATAGAGCATCCAAATCATTCATTTAAAATACTATGAAATATAACTTAAATTTGTATATAATATAAATGTAAATTTCCAAATATTCCATATGTTATTTTGTTATTACTGTTATTTATTATTTAAGATGAATAATTGAAAGAACAGTATAATACAGTTAGATAATTAGACAATAACTACATGTATCTTATTCCTGCTATATCACGGGTAGGTTTATTTGTGTGTGTGTGTGTGTGTGTGTGTGTGTGTGTGTGTGCTTGGTTGTTTCCTAGGTTTTTCTATGTAGTTCCACTTGATATTCACCCATCACTGTAAATCATGTTGTTATACATCAAGTGGTCGAAAGGCCCCGGTGAGAAAACATCCCCAGAGAACTATTGCTGTGAAATGTTGAACTTGCACGTGATATGCTCACACAAACTCTTCACTCAAAGAATATCATTTTCGTCATGGTGCCGCAGTTGGTACGGGCTGTCGTGCAAGCAGGATGAGGAGGTCAGTCCAGGCACCTCTTTCAAGGGCACAGACGCTAGCTCATTCTGGCCCAGATGCCCAGATGTTCCCAAGCCAGCTGGGAGATATAATCTCTCTCGTGTACCCTGGGTCTTTCAAATGCTTATCTTAGACAGGGTCATGCGGGGGCCTAGAGCCTACAGTATGTCAGGCAGCATTGGAAACAAGACAGGGAACACCCTGGATGGGATGTCAGTCAGATACCAACTGCATGCCTTTGGACCATGTGAGGAAAGTGCAGGATCCAGAGAAAAACCCAGATGCCATGAGGAGAACATGCAAGCTCCACAAGCACAAAGGGGGTAATAGATGTAGGAGGCAACAATCCTACCTACTGAGATACCCATTCACTGTGCCACCTTCATCCAACACCCTTTATTTGTGTGCTCTGTTTTTCACAGAAGATTGTTGATGTTATTAGTTTAGACTTCATGTTAATATAGTGGTCATAAATTTTACCATGTTGGGAGGGGTACGTTGGAGGGCACCATGGAGTTTTTTTGCCTAGGGTCCCCTGTGTCCGTAGAATCACCTCCGTCCTTGTCACAGAAGATTAAAAAGACCCAAATGTGACATGGCCCCATATAGCTGAAGTTTGATTCAAAACAGAAGAAGCCGTTACGCTTCTTCTACTTCTTAATAATAATAATAATAATAATAATATTCTTATATTGTTATGGTCCCATTACTCAAGAATTCCAGCAGGTTTTTAAGTTCTTCTCAATGTCATTTAGGACCATCAAAAGCAGATTAACCAGCATTTGAGCTGTGGGGTTTATGCAATAACGTGCCGGAGCAGGGCAACCTTCACCATACGATAATCTTGCTGAAATTCTCTTGGTGCAGAGAGAGGGCACTATCTAAGGCTTTCTTGCTTTGAGGATCTGCAGAAAGTAGAAATAGTGGAAAAAGTACAAAGCTCCAAAAAAAAAAAAAACACCCGAAACAACAATTTTGTGATGTAAAATAGCCAGAAGTAATTTTAAAGTGAGAAGAACTAGTTCCTGTTCTTCAGAGGATTGTCCTTTGAGAAAGTAGCCTGCAATCAGCCATTGCAAAGATGACAGCTCTGTTAGAGGTATCTTCATCATTCTGACATGATACCTCTAGAGATGTTATATTATTGTCCTCAAGGAATCTTTGGCAAGAATCCCATCCCCTTTGCTCAGCGGGTGTCCTGTGAAGCAGGCCTTGGTCTGAAAGTCTCTGCTTTCGGTATATACTTATGAAGTTAATATTTATCTTATCTATTCCAATAAAGTCATAGGCACGAATTTGATTGTTAACTTTAATATCACCATGACCCTGTATTGGAGAAGCAGCCACAGAAGATGGATGGTCATAGGTTTTACCTCAAGTATGAAATGTTATATATGCAATATAACCCTAATACATGAAGTTCACCTTTTTGAGTGTATGCATAGCATTGTCGATTGATGTTATTTACTATGGCATAATGAGGTTCAATCTCATTTGTCATAATCCACAGGGAATGAATTCCAATTATATGGCCAATAGGAAGAATTGTCACATTTCATATTCCAGAAATAGCCCTGAGACCCTGACTGACTCAGAAAAGTGGTTAGAAGAGGGATGGATGGATAATACAATATACATGGGAAACAGTGACTACTATGGGCTTTCGGTCTTTAAAAATACAGTTTAATTTAAAATTCTAAGAAACAAAAATGTCCAGTATATTCAAATATAACCGCTCTATTTATGAGTATGAGTGCATGTGGGAAGGCTTGCTGTGTTACGTGATAGTTGTCATTTCTGCCGACGCATTGCACCTGTCTATGCCAGTCCTGCTCTCATACCAATCCCCATCTTATCATCAGGCCTTCTTGTGTTTTGTGCGAACGTGCGACTGTTAGACAAATAAAATCTACTTAGCCTATGACAGAGGAGTGCACAATTGTGCAAGAGTACAGTCACTCATACAAATATTTCTGCTTACTCCATTGATTGGCTTGTTAAAAACGGAAAGGCACTCCATTCAGTCAGAAACAAATATTTATTTCTGATTAAAAGCATGCTGGCTTTAAACCAAGCCCACAATAGGGGTTGCTATGCAGTTGCTATGCTGTACGTCACTCTGTTTTCCCAGGGAACAGGATTGTTTGTGTTCTGGATGGTTATGCTTGTTTTGTAAGTTGCTTCCACACTTGGCCTGCTGGGCGTTGCTGGAGAGTAGCGTCAGCTGAAGTCTGTTCGGATAAAGTCCTGTGGCTGACATGATTTTAGGCTCGATATGACATGAAGACTGGAGTATAGGCCCATGGTAGCATGTCTACAAGGATACTGGCCTGAAGCCGCTTGCGAGGAGAATAGCAGGACAGTCATGTACCACTTAATGACGTTTCTGTCAGCGGTGGACCGCATATACAACTGTGCTCCTGTAAGATTATAATGGAGTTATGTCTGTAGTCTCTGACAGAGGCACCTCACCTCCTGCGACCCTGAATAGCACAAGTGGTTTCAGAAAATGGATGGATAGATACTAAATTCCTGTTGCTTAGAGATGTCGTAACCACTGTAATGTGCTTGTGTAACACATTACTGGCATGTTTGTGGTGATGCTGACGTAAACGTTTGTGGTGACGCTGCCAGTCGCGTGATAGTACAGCACATGCAATTATGTACCGTACAGCTCATAATACTTGATAATGATAAATATCTATGGTTCAATTACTTACTATGCTGTACTTTTTATCGTTATTTAGGCTATTCCATATAACCTAGGTGTAGTAGGGTATGCCATCTAGGGTTGTGTTAATACACTCTCTTGCAGTGCTGTGTAAATGCAAACAGTACTAGTGGTCATAAATATTGCCACTGAAAATGCCTTATTCAAATTGCTGACTTAATCAAAGCACCACTGTTTTTAATCAGGGGGATTTGTGTTAGGGACTACAGCAGCCGTTGAATTCAAGCCAGACAAACTGCTGACTCAAATCCCAGGGGTACTTCTGATGTCTCCTAATAGGGTGCAGCACGTCCTTTTCAAATCTCATTTTCACATTTCTCGGTATCATATAAGCGAATTTGTCACTCCACTCTTATAGATAAGCTAATGTCAAGAATGACCACACTTTCACACTTTCACCTGGTAAAGTGTCATTAATACCCCAAAGGCAGCCAAAAACCTCAGAAAAATCTTAAAGAGTCTTAAAACATGCTTCAGATATTTCCAAATGCTGCAAGAATGTTATTGTGTTTTAAAGCCAAAATCTGAATTTTTCATTAAAAGAAAAAGTATATTATCAGCAGTTGACAAATCAAAAACTGAGATCTGCACACACACACACACACACACACACACACACACACACACACACACACACTACCATATCCACCTTTTGCTACAGCAAGAGCTCTTTTGGTAAACAGAGGAGCTTCACACACTGTTCAGGATTAACATGCCAGTTTTCAGGCTTGTTGCTTGAATAGAGCTTGTGGGCTGCGGCCTTTAGATCATGGATCATGTTCTGGAGCTCAGGTCTGGCTACCAATCACTCCTTCAGGCCCTGTGCTTAAGGAAGACAGGCCTACTTCTTCTAAGGTTTGTGTCTTAGTAGCTGAATTTTCCCTTGGGTTGCTCTGAAGAACAAGCTTTACCTTTGCTTTCTAAAAGCTTACATTTCTCGAAGATTGAGTAATAGGGCTCGCCAGCCTATTCAAACTGATTCTCTTTTCTGTTTGCATTCTATGAACCTCTTCATAATGCTACTTTAGTCTGTAGCTTCACTGCCTTCTCTGCGCATTCGCTGATTGAGCAGCAAGCTCTGAATGAAGCCATACCGCGGCATTTATCTAGAAAATCCTGCAATCACTTGAACGCTATATATTGCAAAGCTATAATTGAATATCAATTGGAAGAATATATTGTTCTGATGGCAATAGCGTCAAGAGCAATCCCTTTATAATATCTGTAGCTGTGGGTCTGATTTAATTGCTTTTCCAAATAAAATGTGCTGACACATCATTGTGAGAGGGCTAGGATCCTGGCAGGAATTAAAGTAATAATATTCACACCTTTCACAACAATCAACGAGTAGGGTAAGACACAAGACATAAGTACAAAGGTGTTTAAGATGTTGCCCCTCAATTATCTCCAAAATCCAACAAAATTCTGAGATAATTATGCGGTCTGAGACCATGAGTCAAACTATAGACTTGCTCATGGGCAAACACATCTGTCAAAGCCCTTGCATAACAAAAGTAATCTTCAGAAAATGTAGATATTATCGATATTATCACATGTGCTTTGACAAGCATGTCCCACACATCATCCAGCAGCAGTAATGGATTTCTGTTGGCTTAAAATGTAGAAATGGTGCTGTGTCCACGAAGGGCCGGGCAGTTAATCGAATTTTAATTTCAATTACGATTTTGGTTTCCAACGATGATCAAAGCGAAACAGAGATAAAATGATTATCGCACAGGTTTTTTGTTTTGCAGTGATGCACTCATTTTCGCAGGTGTTATAAATCCAGCACACTGCCTTCCAGACACTTTTTATTTGTGTCTCAGTTTAATTATATTTAAAGTTCAAGGAAATCCACTGTTAAAAAGACAATTAAAAAAAGTTCAATGAATGCACGATATTTCCAAAGTAAATGAGTAATCATGTCAAATAATCAGGATTATTTTGCCATAATCATGCAGTGTAATAAATAATTACATTTTAATAAAGGATCCACTATGACCACTAGAGGGGAGACTGAAACCTCTTAAAGATGCCTTTGCATCCTTAAATGAGCATTAATCACAAGGAATGCTCAGATCCCGAAAATACAGACGCTTAAGGGGTTTGTAACATTATACAGTGTAATGTGAGTCAATCCAGAAACTAAATTTAATGTAGCACAGCACATTTTTACAAGTAACTTTGTCATAAAGCACGTTACAGTGATTTGCAGTAATTTTTTAGAGGGAATAAAAAAAAAAACAATATTGATAAACTGAAAATGATTCCCTGCCTCTTTCAGATAAGGCAGTCGAGTAGTGTGCCTGGGGAAAAGCAGCTGTAAAATTATAAATGACAAACGTGCTTTTAAACCTCTTAAAATGTCTCGATTTTGGGTGACAGCAAATGGGGATGAGTGATTCAGAGAAAATGAATGTGCGTCACATATCTTTTATTCACAATAATTGTCCATCCATTCTCTGAAACTGCTTATCCTATTCAGGGTTGTGTGTGTGTGTGTGTGGGGGGGGTGTCTGGAACCTATCCCAGAGGCTATGGGTGCAAGGCAAAGAACAACCCAGGATGGGGCGCCAACCCATCGCAGGGCACACTCACACACCCTCCTCACACACCATGTTTTTGGACTGTGGGGGGAATCCAGAGTACCTGGAGGGAAGCCCAAGACAACACGTGGAGAACATGCAAACTCCACGCATATTGAACCCAGGTCCCAGAGGTATGAGAGGATAGTGGCAATCACTGCACCACCGTGCTGCCCCCTCACAATAATCAATTAATAATTAATTAAACCTTATTACAAGTGGAATATACAAACGATCATAGTCTTACACCTTGACACAACCTCAGATTTACTTGTTAGGCCGTGACTTCTCTGTTATGGTCTTTGTATGCAGAAAACATGTATATGCTTCTTTCCACTGTTGATTTCACATTGACAGAGATCTTTAATAGGGGATCATCAGACCATTATTTTCATAAGTTGATGCACCTTCTGGACTATGAGCTGGACTTCAAACACTAAGCCATACAATGGGGGCTAATGATGACTCACTCCTGCTCTCCAGCGGGATTAAGGGATTTTAATTGTTTCATGATGCAGCTTGTTGCTACCATCAGAGAGGCCATCTCAAAGAATATGTGGTGGTAAGAAATTCTAATGAAATTGCCTACAATGTAGTATTGCCTTTAAGATTAGATGAAAAATCCACCCATATGAATTTAATCTCTTCAAACCACTTGGATCAATTAGACTGTGAAGATTGTACTGGAGTTGAAAGGTGTTGCAGCAATCTGTCCAGTTACAGACTTGAATTGCCAGTTGTCTTTACTGGGAAATGACAAAATGATGTTACTTCATGCACTCGGCACCGGCAGTGATTTGCTGTGTCTAGAAGTGCAGGAGAATTAGAAGAGACTCATTTATGAATGTGGATCAATATTCTTCTATCAATATTGTGACATTGTTTCATAGTGTGTTTCAAAGGGCTTTAATAATATGCTGTTACACGCCCTCAACCCTCTGCTTTACCTGCTTAATTTGTCCTCTTTGGTGCTCAAGCATCGAACATTCTCATGTTTCGAGCACTCCCTCTTGACACCAACTCGTAATTTTTCCAAAAACATGATTGAAAAAATGTGACGGCAAAAGGGCAACAAAATGATGGAAGAGCTCTGAGAAAATGGGAGGTAGAGATGGCACAGTTTATTCAGAAGCCAGGATTTATCAGGCAGTACATAGAATCCACTGACTGAGAATCATTGTGAAGAACACCTGTTGGAGTACCCTTCCTCATGACACATAAATCTAGTCGGTGCAATGAGTCTAAAATAAAGAAGTTTCTGATTCTTAGGAACAGAATGTATTGTATAGGGAGAGAGGCTTAGAGAGAAATGAATTACATCATACCCATGGGGCATTGTGTTTTGTAGACTGATTCACACAGCATAGCCAAACCTTACCGTACATCATCATGGCTCAGTGGAGACAAAGTATTTAATGGTCCAAACCTAGGCCACGAAGAACCCACAGATTACGTGTTGTGTTAAGGATTTCGTTCCCGGGGCTATTTTTTGGCCTCCCAGGTCATAGTAAATGGATTCTTGTGTAGAGAGTCAAGTGGAACTGGGTGCCTGACTGGGATTTACCTTGCCGGATGCTGGAGGCTGCAAAGGGATGCTGCACTGTTGAATACTAATCCCGTCAAGCTTGCTGGAGTTTGGCTGCAACCAATGCCTCCCTACTCACTCAAGTGATCTCACCTTCTTCCCTGGTTCAGAATGGATGTATTCCTGCTTCTTCGACTTTGACATTTTACAAATGGCACTTTGAAGCCAATCTGGTTCTCGCAAGAATACGTCTACTGCCCTTTGAGTATAGCTAATTTCGCCTCAGCTCTCAAGCTTTAATAAATCTCTTCCCTATTCGAAAACCTCTGACTGTGAAATCTGGCAAACAAAACAAAACCGTCGTTATAATAAATGTCGGAAACCTGATATGTGAAAACTTTGCTTCTTTTGACTGCAGCTACGTGCCAAGTCATCTGGTGTCATCCACCGAACGAGAAACAATATTTTCATTACGACCTTCATTTGTGTTTAAGCAATGACAGACTTTTAATATCACTAAAAAATGGAATATCTTGAGAAAAAAGCATTTGGAGAGGTCAGATATTTTTAACAATGTTTTGTTCTTGTTCAGGATCTTAGCTATGGATTTGGCAAGAGTAGCTGGATTCAATAACATGACACACAGCATTTTCTAGCCAACGTTAAGTGGCTTGCTTACAACAAAGCAGACGTGTGTAATGAGTCATTATTGCAAGTTCATGATCATCATATCTATTTTAAAATACACATAACTCTGGCTATTCCAACTTTTGGCATTTTCTTTTAATAGGTCATGGCTGCTATTTCATATTTCCAAAGAAATGCAATGCATTTCATTCCATTGTTGCAATGGAAGCTCTAACTTGTGGACTGTTTCACGTTGTTCAACTGAACCACAGTTGTACCCTCTGTTTATATCAATAACCATCAAAGCAAACAGGATCCATTTAACTATAATATATATATGTTTGTGTCTGTAACAGGTGTAGCTGATATCAATTGCAGAACGGCTGCCTTGCTTTCTCCAAAATATATTTAGAAACCTCGCCTTCACAACCCATCACCTTTGTGTACTAAAAATATTACCTCTCACATGGGCCATTAATTGTAGTCGTCACCTTCCATTCAGTGAAGGCATGGACCACAGTCCAATTCAGCGTGTGATTCAATCCCTGAAAGAATAATGCCTGAAACAAGTGTAAGATAAACTGAAAATTTCAGGAGGAGAAGAGTGTGGTCCATCGGTATTTGCACCATGAAATGGGCACAGAGATTGAATTGGGGCTTCTTCAAACAGCAATGCAGGGTAAAATTAAATTAGGGAAAGCAAGTAAACAAGTGACTCTAGTCATTGAAGAAACCATCCAAAACAGTGAGTTTTAGATGGTCAGTTTATAGCAGTTGCAAATTGCTGAGGCAATAAAAACACTTTCTCAAAACACCTGGTCTGAAGCAACAACAAAACAAACAAACAAAAAAAATTAACATACATCAGCAATACAGGCGATCAGGTATGAAGTCCATGTCAACAGATTGTTTGCTGGCTCCCAACGGCGAACTCAGGTTAGTGTTGATATCAGTCTTATGAACAGAGGTTTATTTTATTTTCCTGGCATCGCAACATCACCAAGGTTTTATAATGATACTCTATATAGAACTTGGAAACAACGTAACTCAGACCAGGAGGTCAATATCTTCAAGTGTTGTTTTGGGATCAGAACATTAAAAGTGAACAAGATCATATCGTTTTTTTTTTTTTTTTTTTAATCTTCTTGCTTCATGTTAGTGACACTGACTTTTGCACATAAAAATTATACATATTTATTTATATATATTTATCATTCTCTATTAACACTTTAGCCTAAGATGTATTTCATTTGATAATGGAAATTCCAACTAGATACTGTCAGTCTGTAAAAAGATGCCGTTCTCAGACAGTGACCGACATGAGACAGTGAATAAACACTTAGGAGATGGATTTGTACATCTTTGGAGGGAATTAAGCTCACAAAGATTTTGCCCTCCTGGTGTCATTCCAATATACGCTAGCTGTAGCTTAATTCCATTAAAACACATTTAGAAACTAAAAACATTAACTAACTGGCATCAGGAGATAACGGATAACTAGTCAGAATGTAAACTTCACCTAAAGTTCCAAATTACCCCCAGGTTTAAACTGGAAATTACAAATTGGCACAGTATCAGTATTTTTTTTTATATAAGCACAGTTATGAATAGACAGGATTTATGCAAATGTGGATGACAAAGTTGTATTTATTTTTGACATTTGATCATAAACGAAAAAAAATAAAAATCAAATATCTACATCTATTTTTCCCCCTTTTAGGCAGTGAAAAGGCATTTTCTTGACGAGTATGGAAAGGTGTCCCGATTTAACTCTCAAACGGTTTGCGATGTCAGTATATCAGCCACAAACAAATTCATATTGTCAGAACAAGCAGTACTGTTAGCTTTGTCTCCCTTGATGTTAGAACACTGGAACAGGACAGGTTGGTAATCTTTCCAAAGTTCTCCCCCCCCCGTTTTTATATTTGACGGTCGAACGATGATAAGAGCCACCAAAGATGCGGGTGGCGTCCGTGTAATATACACAATGCACCTGTATCTCTGTAATGTATATCAAATACTTTACAACAAAGGATAAAAAAAGTAAGAATTAAAAAAAGAATGGAAAAAAGTAAGAGGTGGTGGTTAGATGGAGCCTCCAGTTCTGTGGAACGGCTCCATAATGTGCAGACTGAAGCTTCGATTCACAGCAAAGTGATAAAATGTGACAGGCTGTTCCCTTCACTCTTGTAAACAACTTTTGTTCTTGTGCTTGCTTGACCCCCTTATGTCTCTACTGTCCCACCAATTTACTCTGCCTTTCCTTCCTCCACAATCTAAGGACTAGCAGCTTTCCGTTTCCGTTACGCTGATGACCAGAGTTTCGCTTCCTAGACGACTCTCTGCCCGTCTGTCGTCGTTCATGCAATCTTTCTTAGTGTCTATCTCTCCCCTTCTTTTCCATCTCTCTCTCTCTTGCTCTATCAACCTCTTCTCCTTCGAAACCTACCCAGATCTCTCCGCAGAACGAGCTTTGACGAACTAAACTGACTTGAAAATGTCTCGTGGTATGCATGCACATGCACGGTCGACCCCGCCCCCCATTTCTGTGCTCTGCCGTGATTGGACGCTGGCCCCTAGACCCAGGAGTCTGGAGAGGCAGGGTAGTGACTAGTTTCGTAATTGAGTTCACTGTAGGGACGAGCTGCTGAGTAGAAGTCCACATAATTGCCCGTCGACTTCAGTCCCAGGTGCATATTTAAATCTGTGGCGGTGGGCGGGGGCCGGTGGTGCACTTGATCTTCAAAGAACGACTCCTCAAAGTTCCTCGTGGAGTTTTGAAATGGAGGGAACATCTCATAGTCCTTCCGGACACTCTCCTGAGGAACAGGCTGGACGGGGACCTGCGAGAGACGAATGGCCATGAGAAGCAGCCAGGATCAATCAGACCTCAAGGCCTCAACAGCAAAGGCCAGCAAGGACTCCTTTCCCAAGTTATTTTTGACGTGAACCGGGTCCCGCTAATGTCTGAGTGAGCCGGTACTATCACATGGCAACAGTTATGCCCATTTTAAAGTCATACAACGCAGCTGCTTCCAAGTTTAAATTTACATCTCCTCATGTGCTGGTGTAATTAACTTTAACGATAACCTTGTTAATTAACATATCAACCAGCATGCTAATTTGGGCAAGGTGCAGGGAAAACAGGCAACCTGGGTTTAGGCAAAGAACTTCATGCCAGGTTCTGGAGGCTGTCTGCAACCTTTAAAGACAGTCAGTCCCATCATAGCGTCGTGCTGAGCGATGCACCATAAAACAATCTTGGCAGATGCACATTCCCCAAACCCCAAATTAAACAAGTGACCGTTAAATTTAAGTTAAAAAATCGGCAGCCAGGGCAGCAGATGTTCTGTATCCATGAAACAAGCAATTAAATGCGACTGGCGAGCAGAAACACGTGGCTGCGGTTGATTAATATGAGCATGAAGCACATGGAATGTTTAACGACCCCCCCATAAACAACACACGACGGACCTTGTAGCTAGCCCTGCACAAGCTGGACATACGCGATCACCATCAGGGTCGTACATCAATCGAATGGTTACGTGTCTTAAACACATTCCCTCATTTTTAGGATATGTCAGTATGTGTATATGGAAGCCCGATGGAGACAGGTCTAAACATTACATAAAGTGTCTGAATAACTGAAGTTATTTTTCTCTACCGGTGATGTCTTTTAACAATGTGCAACACTTGCACAATCAGGATAGACACTTTATTCTTAAATCGGCCAGATTTCTGACAGAAATAAAGACAAAAAACACCTGGGATTTCGAAGTCCCAGACAGAGTTTTGACAGTGTGTGAAAGTTATCGGCGAGGTTTATGTAACTCCGAGCGCTTTGACAGAACAAAAAGACGCCGGGGGTGGAAATCCTGGGGTGCGTCTGCTGGCCCTTTCATCCCGCAGAAGCAGCTCCTTTGTTATCTGTTCTCAAGAACGTTTTTTTTTTTTTTTTAACATTCAAAATATTTTTACACTAGCTATCGGCCTATGTTTCACAAAATGATCTTTTTCGTTTTCTGCAGGAGAACAACAGCATCGCTGCAAGACTCACACTAAGCACGAGTAAGAAAAGGACGCACCAGACAACACTGGCAAAAGACAGTGCGAACTGTACAATATGTGAGACTCACCCTCATGTGAGATCACTGTCCCAGAAACAAACATGTCATTTCTTTACCTTTCACTGAAGTAGGACATCATTGCTGACATGAATACGTCATCCATTTAAGGCACAGATCTGACTACAACAGCACAGCCTCTGCAGAGAAGATAACTGGCCACCAGGTTCTGGCTGATAACATTTTCGAAGCCACTTATCAGACATGTGGGTTTTAAAGCTAGCTAGAATTGGGTTACAAAAGAACACATAAATGTTGAATTTTTTGGAGGGAAAAGACATTGAATAATTTCTTATTATCCCAGGAAGATTATGCTATCTAAAGTGGCTTTGTACGATAGTAATTTTATATTCATTTTCACGCCGAGTTTATAGTACAGATCCATCCAAAGTTTTTAGCATCTTAATCGTTTTTTTTATTGCCTATATTTACTTATCATACTATGAATATATTGATGTCATTCAACAGGAAATGGGGAACTTTCTTTGGAATATAGTGCCCAAGATTTGATTCCTTGGAGGTCCTCACCGTGCTGCTTTTCACGTCTTCATTAGGAGTTGCGAATGAATTCCGGAAGAGTGTCGAGGTCCCACTGGAGATTTGAACTGGAGGATGAAAGAAGGAGAAATGGGTGAGTACGCACCTACAGTCTGGCACCTGGAGAGCCGTACGGCAAACGGCTTTTCGCTACATTAAGACTCACTCTGGGGCGTTGGCATGGCAGGCAAAAGGTACAACTGTGACCATAAGAAGGTCAATGGGGAAAGCAGACAGGATGTGTCTACATGTTTACTTCCTAGAATCTCTGCCGCCAAGTATATCAAACCACGCCCACTCCATGTTTGTGCAGTTTGAGGCTCTCCTCACTTTCTGCGGGTTTCTTCTGGGTCCTCCAGTTTCCTCCTGCGGTCCAGTTTGGCTAACCCACATCTCTAAATTTCCCATATCGTGAGTGCATGCGTATATATGCCCTTTGATAGACTGGCATCCCACGCAGGATGCGCCTCATGCCACATGGGGCAGGGTCCCGGCTCACAGGGATCCTGTTCTGAATTATGGGTTTCAAGATGGATGAATGGATGGATAGTCATAATCAGAGAAGTGGTCAGTTATATAGATATAGATAGTTTGCCGCAGGAAATGTATTCATGATGTGTCCACCAACAGCTATTACTGAGTCATCTACTATGTCCAGACTATTCTTGTAAGAAATTCAACTGCGGTAGGATGCATACTGAATCTGAGCTCACTGTGGACAAGAGTGGGCAATGGGTTCAGAACTGTTTGGTAAGTAACGTGATGTGTATTCAGCTTTCAAACCAGCACAGCCCGACAGGATCCAGACAGATTCTTGTAGTATCAGTGTAACCCCTGTGCAAGGCGAGACTCAGGATACTAATATTCAGTAAAAGGGCCATTTTTTGTTTACGGTAGGGAACCAGCAATAATATTTGTTGTAGTACGGGGCATCCTTGCCTAATTGTACTCCTCCCTCAACTCCATACTTCAAATATTTATGAAATTCCCTGGCCTGTAAAGACTCCTCTTTGTCCACTTTTCCAAAGGCTGTCTGTATATTTAACGTTAAAACAATAACTTTTTCAAATATTCTAACTGCAGTCCAACACTCTTCTTAATTAACAAGATCATTCGAGGCTGCTTCTTGACCTGATCACATGAACTGAAGCATATGCAGGGTTGCCAACTTCGGTCAGCTGGCTGGCATGAGATTTTCAATTCGAGACAAGTCTGCACACACATTTACATGTATGTAACAGTTTTATTAACTTGTAAATAGTCTGTGGGGTTTGCATAATATAGATTTGCCGTAAGATTTCTTGCATGAGTGTGAGAGTCTGAAAGCATGACCAGATGCGTGAGAGCTGGCATCCCTGTTTATATTCATAAATTAGCTAGCAACACCTTCCATTTAAAACAGTTATTTCCATAAGCATATGACATAGAAGGCTGCTATAAGCAATGATGCAAACAATGCCTGTCTGATTACCTGCCACGGGGTCTTTCCTGGAGGTGTGGTCGGCTTTGTTTCCATGGAAACCGGCATTTGTCGCGGTCGACTCGGGGTCCGCCTTCCGTTCCTTGAGGCTGATCACCTCCCGGGGAGACGCTGGAGCACTTGCTGGAGTAACATACGAGCAGATCAACCGTGGCGCTCAGAGAGAACACCCGCCCCACCATGGTTGGTCCTCCATCGCTACTACTGCATATATTTAACTGACACGCTGAAAGGCTTAAAACATTTATTTTCTATGCAGCAGAGGCAAGACACCGTTATAAAACACCCCAGATCACTACAACATCTGTCATTTCCTGTATGCCTCAAGAAATAAAAATGCATTTTGTTCCTAAAACTGTATGTTTTCTAAAATACTCCTGTATGTTTTCTAATCTCCTCTACCGAACTTGTTAAATACTCTTTGCATCTGCCAAACTTACAGTCCAGTTGATACGTACAGAAAAGCAGTGGAATAGAGTTGTTAAGATAAAAATTAACATCACAGAACAAGTCCTTGTTCAGTACAGCTACTGTAATCCTTGACAAAAAGTCAAGGAAAAGTCAAAAAGTCAAACTATACATGAATACGGACAGATCACCCTGCCAAATTTACTCAAGGACCACAGACAGAAGGTTTATATGTTTCATAAGAGCAAGGTTTTATGCTTCATAAACTACTGACTCTTCCTGGTGTAGTGTTTACATCCGTAAGGGACCTGAGCACCAGACTGAAGGCAGAGAAACAGGGATGTTGGGGAATCCCCCTCAGTTTGGTGACCCCCCCCCCCCCCCCCCCCCCCACCTAAATGCCAGAGGTTTTCCTTCGATTAACTCTCCATAGGTGGTATTGCCCCAGGGCTCAGTGGGAATTATGGTCACATCTCCTCTTTTCAAGTATTTTAGTGTATGGTTGGGATAAGACACTCAGAGTAGAGTGATACGTACTTGAAAGCCAAGTACATGTGATTGACCCAACAAAATAATCAATAATCAAACCATGAGATATTTTATGATCGCAGTGAGCTGTGTCGCTCAGGTTGGATTGCTGGATTGAGAAAGCTGGCTCCATTTAGGTACATCTTGATAGAATCCTATGTAAGCGTCAGCCTCAGAATAAAGCGGATGTTTTGCCCGAGGAAGTGCAAGGTAAACATTTTGTTTTCGAAAAGTCCATATCCACCCAAGTAAGCTGCTCACTGCTTATCATCCTGGTGATAAAACAGCAGAAATTTATGGCATTTATTCATAGTGAAATCTGTAAAATTAACAATCAAGAGGATTTTATATGTCCAAAGGCTGGGCATGAGAAGCACTGTAAAATGTAATTAACTGCAATCAGAAGCTCTGGCATCAGGGATGATGAAGCACACCATGAGGCCGTCATGCCCTCCACAAGCAGAACACGACAGCTTCAAGGGAATGTGTTTATCATTACTTGCTTCATAACCGTCAGATTGTTGCCCGGTTGACAGCCTCAGCACGCATTTATAAGAATCCTCTGTTTAGAGATGGGCTTTATTTAATGGTTCCCAAATTCAGCTGACAAAAGCGTTTTCTTCCTGAGGCGACTGCAGATACAGTATCCGCGGCAGATTTTATCACGCTCGCTTCAGGAGCCTGACTCCTCCAGTCTGACTTGGATGGCTTTCACCGTGAGGCAGCTTAAACCCCAGGGCAGTCTGGGAATCACTGCTCACCCACCAGGAGTCTTGAACCTCCACCCCCACGCTGCAGGGATCTCTGCAGGGCTCTGTTCAGAGCAAGGACCCCACGTGCCTCTGATGACAACTTCAGAGACCCCCTGGTCTGCCCAGGAGGTTGTGTGATTGAGACCCAGCTTGAGAAATCAATTATGGCATTTATCCCCTGGCTCAATTCAATTTCTGTTGACCAGTATTGAGGTCATCTCTAAGAGCAACGAAACAGCGAAAGATTTTCAACACTCAAAGTTCTTCCCCCCCATTTCCCATTACCTAAGCTCCACTCCGCTGTTCGCTTTTTCCTGGAAATAGTACATCCCCGACGTCAGAAGGACACATCCAGTACACCTAATTAAGCTGCTTGTTCAGAAAGGTTAACGCTTCATCAAAGCCAGGATAGCGGCTTCCAAAAAAAGAGAGGAGACATTTTGTTAAAAATGACAGAAGGGATTTGGCCATGTGGCGAGCGCCTGTTTCCACTTAGATGCTAGCTAAACCCTGGACATAAGGTAATCAGCTATCTGACGGCCATTTAGTCGCTAGCTAATGAACGGGATGGGCTCCCACGTGTGAAGATCTAAGAGCGACTCGTGACGGCGGGAATATATCCATGGCACGTCGGTAGAGACTGAAGCGGCAAGTGCGTGGCGGATTTAGGGGATTACGGGCAGCGTGCTGCTAGCTTTCCTGTCGTAATTAACGAGCGCCTATGGAATAGCGACTTACGAAGGAGGCGACCGCAGAAGAAGTACAGCTACGACAGCGGGGGGGTATTTCGGATCCCGTGGATATCTGTGTTCAACCAAGAGTCGGTCCACTTCTCCCAGACCTGAGGGCCATCGGTGTCAAGGTGCAGCCCGATAATTACACCCCCGCCGCGTACAATTTAACGGTGAGCAGCGGCTTCAGTAGTGGTGGTCTTGTTTGCCCCAGGGCTTGAGACAAATCGTACTGCTAATTGCGAGCTGTGGGCACTCCTGTGGGGGCTTCTCACCTTGCCCCATCACCTCTCAGCAGACCGAGAGATTAAAAACAAGACGTTAAAAAGGAGTCCCTCGGCAGGTTATGCGTTTCTTAAGTTGGGCATTAAAAAAATGTACAAACAAAAGTCAAGTCAAAGGTTTTTTCACTCGTTTTTCAATATGGGAGGTAGGGGCGGTTCTAGACCACTGCAACTGGGGGTGTTCAGAAACGGGTCCTGATGCGTTTGACCTTAATGTCCTCCAAGTATTACTTACACTAGATTGCCAGCATTAAGAAACAAAAGACAATTCTGAAAGTTATTTCTGCAATGATTTGAAGTCACATTTTACGCTTTTTACAAATATGCAACTCAGTATGATTTCTTGTTTAAATTGTCTTGCTTCCACCAGCTTCATTATTTTCAGTCAAGCTTTTCACCAACTAAAGCAACTCGACCACTCGGTGCTCCCATGTTAAGAGTCCCTCAAGAAAATGTCCTTACATTTGTGTTTCCAGTGCACAAAACAGAACCAGCCCTGATGGGATGCAGTCTGGACCCATAAGAGTGTCCTTGAGCAGATTCTTGTGTTTACCACCCCAATTTAGTTAACTAATTTCCTTCCCGAATAAAGTGATTTCTGCCAAGGCTGCCTACCTCATAGCAAAGAGCTCTGAAGTGCAGGCATTGCAGGGCTACAGATATTTAAAAGCTCGATGAACGTAATTACCTTGAATAAGGCTAATTTACCTCAAAGACGAAAGCACAACGGCGATGCGACTGACCTGATCGATTGTTGGGGGAAGTCCGGACTGGGGAGACAGAGGGAGTACGAGAGGAAGAATAGGGTCTTTGTCTGTCTCTTTCTATTGTTGAAGAAGAGCCCACAAAATGATACTGCGAATAGCCATCCTGCGGAAAGACAGAAGCACAGATCAGCAGCCGGGAAGCACTGCAGAGAAGAAAAAAATGCTTTTATTTATTTGTTTTAAAGAGAAACTTTAACTGGAACGGAGTATTTTCTCGGGACACTGCAGCATTTCATTCCATTTACCCAGAATGCCTCCAAGATTCAGACAAGGGAGAAAGAAAATTTACTGAGTGGAAATAAAAACCCTGACTCTGGAAAGATTAAACATTTAGCCGTCTAGCTCATTACACATTGTCTGCTTTGGCGGTACAGCTCACAGAAGAGGTATCTTTAAAGTTATCAAGGGTTCCTGCAAGGGGTAAATCCTGGCTGAAACAGATATAAGGCCCTTAAACTGAGACCGGGAACAGGAGTCAGGAAGAACAAGCTGCTCTCCTTCAAAAGGTAGCTCAGGAGGTCACAGTGGAACCTGATTCCAAACTGACAGCATGTACAAGGAAGACTCACGTGTGTCACCTGTGATCTGAGCGGCGGCCTTGACATGGACTGTGAGAAGATCACTGAATGGGACAAGATGCTTCGCTACTCCCAGAATCCACCAGTGTGCGTCATGCTAGCCCAAACCTTGGTTAGTATCCAGCGGTCTGCAGACCCAAAGTACATGAATCTCACGGTATGGATGCGCTTATCTGGGGGCGGGGCAAGTGGGGAGGCCTGTCCTACGGAGCAACGCTGGCCCTCAGAAACTGACTCTAAGTGTCCCCGCTAATGAAAATACTTTTAGAGCTAATCTTTTATCGAAGCTGTAATAGTGAAATAGCCTACAGCTCAGCAGGCCAATAATTCCAATGATGTGCCGGGAGAGTTTACTGCTCTTCGGAGGGAAGGCTGCAGGAATACAGGGGCTTAATTCAGACCCCAGAGTGTCCACAGCGCACCCAAGGCCCAAGTCCAGCAGGCTGATACCAAAAGCCTGGGAGATAATGCTTGGTCAGAGGGAGAAAAATGATTAAATCAGAGCCTAACGTGCATTTGTTTGTTTTACACACAGCATTTCCTGTAGTTTGATTTATAACTTTAATGTCTGCTGAAAGGGATTCACTCTTTTATTCTGCAATAAAGCGAAGGTATAAATCTGATACAAAGTAAATTAAAGAGCCAGGCTCTATCTGAGTAAACACCGCACCAGACAAAAGAAAGGGATTGTGGGTATGCTGTTCTCATTGAAGGACGGCAATAACATATGGGTACACTTGGGTATTAACACAAAGATGGGGGAAGGAAAATCTATAGTGCAGAGAAGAGCACTGTCCAAATAAGTGAATTTGAAAAAGCCATTATGCTGGAGTCGGATTCTGCTCTGATAGCTGCACGCATTCACCACGTTTGAAGCACTGACATTCTGACAATGCATACATGTGAATGTTAAAGCTGTATGGTGACGTGATTTGGGTTAGAATACTCCATTGAAAATATTGCACCAATTAGGTTTCGTTTTCTAATACAAAGTAGCCGGCAAATGAACTATTTTCCATTACATTGTAATAGTAATGTGGCTTGTCCAAGACTATAACCTAACCCTAGTGCCCAATGAGACTTTAATTTGCACAGATTTATTAAAATGAGATGCAGGCAATGGTAACATGGACACAAAGCATTTAAAGACCATAAATTGTGGTTTAAAGAAAGAAATGAACAAACCAGATTTGTGTGAGACACACCTAGCAGGTCAAGAGATCTACAAAGCTGCTAAAATGCTGTCTACTTTGCACGATGTGGTATAATACATCTTCACTAGCACCACACAGCACAAATGAGACTTCCTGTGGTTCCTCTGTGACACAAACGGGTCCATAAAATGCAGGGCTCTGTGCCTGGTGACACAACAGAGCCGAAAGGTGCCTTGCTTTAAATATTCCTTCTGCTGTCACCTCTGTGACATTTTCAAGGCCTTGCAGGTAAGGAGATATTACAGTTGCTATGCAACTGTTGTCCTAGTTATAAACAACAGTCTTATACAGGTATATGAAAACCATAGAATTTAAGTTCAAAGTCAGATAAATTTTAAATAAACCTTGTGAGGGACTGTAAGCACAAAACAGCTGAGCACTTAGATGGATTTAGTCTTATAAAATCAAAACATTTCCTAAAGAGCAGAATTGTAGATGATTACATGATTTGACGCACAATAGTGGGCAGGGGTGGCGCTAGATTTTGGGCCCCATGAAAGCATATTATTTTAGGCCCTCAATCCTGACCAACCCAATTACAGCCATAGAGAAATTTAAGAGACCACTATTAAAAATTTTTTTTGCATTTTTAAATGCTTGTTTAATCGTGGTTCGGCTGGCTGAAGGCTACGCAGAGCGGCAGGGTCAAAATTTCCAAGACTACAGACACAAGAATAAAGTGAAGCAGGAGACACTGGGAATGACCAGAAACCAGCCAAGTAAAGGGCGGAATGCCAGAGATGACCGTTAACTTATCCGGCACTTTCTCATGAATCGTAGGATGACATCAAGTGACCTTCAGAAGGAACAGGAAACATTAAGTGCAGGTGTGAAGTGCACAACTAGGACAGTTTGTAACAGGCTCCTAGAAGCAGGACTGAAGTCCCATAAAGCAAGAAAGAAGCCCTTTATTAATAAGAAACAGGGAAGAACCAGGCTTCAGTTTGCAAAAAATATGTATTATTCAGAGGCGTACACCAATAAATTAAGAAATGAGTAAACAAAAAAACATTTCTACGGCTGTATGTTTCAAAATTTTAGGGTCCGTGTCAGTCAGGGGCCTTCGAATGGTTCTAACTCCCCCCCCCATTTATCTCCACCCATTAATCAGCACTGAAACAAGCAGCGTTTGGCAGTAGTGGGCAAGAGACTCTTGTCCACCATATTCCTGGCTGAAATCCCACAAGCAGAACTGCCCTTCTGCCCAGACAAGACATGAGACTCAACAGCTCCAGAAAACACCCAGCTGTAAAAAGCCAACAAACAGAGAGCTAGGGATGCTTAGGAAAAACAAGCCTGGAGAGTGTTGGTTGCAGACTTCCTTGAACTTTTACATGACCAGAGTCAGCACTGAAAGGGTTACTTGGCCAGCAGGTTCTGCAACAACTGCGTTTCTTACCATGTCAGACACTGATCTGTCCATATGGACAATTAATCAAATTAACAGTGTGCAATTACTGGGTGGTTTGGATCAAAGTTATTACTACTAATAAAAACAAACACTAAAAGATAGAAAGATAAAAGATAGAAAAAGAACTAAAAGAAGAAAATTCCTGAAAAAACAATAGATAACAAAGCTTTTGTGAAGAATGAACTTAGGGTAAAATCCATCCATCCATCCATCCATCCATTTTCCAAACCGCTTATCCTACTGGGTCGCGGGGGGTCCGGAGCCTATCCCGGAAGCAATGGGCACGAGGCAGGGAACAACCTAGGATGTGGAGCCAGCCCATCGCAGAGCACACTCACACACCCTTAGGGTAAAATACTGTCTACAAATACATGTAAAGATTAAAATAATGGCTGTAAAAGTAAAATTACAGTTGTTAGACCCATTAAAACTAAAATAAAAAATTTAAATTGCACAGGAATAAAGAACGACCCAACATCTGTACACTAAAATAACCACAATGTATTTATTGCCTTATGTTTATTTGGCACTATGGCCTGCAGAAAGTATATAAGTATGAATTTTATTATTCTTTATACACATGAGAATAAAAAACAACACCGAGAGCAGTGCTTACACAGCGGCTAATTAGCAGGTCGCACGCATACGAGCTCTGATGTATTCTCCTTTGCAAATATCACAGGGTCCAACTGGAACATGCCATAATACATACAAACAGCTACTGTGTAAAAGCTGTGATGTAACTGAGTCACTTTGGATGAACATGATACTGTTAAACGTGGCAGGGGACCTGGAGATTGCAGGCACCACATACACTATTGCGTGGATCCACAAACGCGGACAGTGCATCCCAAAGCATTCCCCACCTCGAACACTCCTTGTGATTTCAGCTGCTAAACACCAGCCGAAGGCTCCTTTGCACATCGCGTGGTTGATATCACGGGCCGATCGATCTTCTAGAAACTTCTAGGAAATTGACATGACCTGCATGTGTGAAGCCGGCAGCCTTGACTGGACGTTAGCCAGGCCGCATATGTCTCGGCGATAAAGTCCTGGGGACACGAAACCTGATTGGAAGTCCTGCTGCCTTCCCGCTCGTGGAGAGATTGGCAGCTCAATTCCAGTGTATCTCTCATTGAGACATTTATATCACTCTTGGGTTGAGTATTATCTCAGGCTTGGGAAAATCACAAAATTTAGCAAGAGGTCTCGCGTGAGTAGTAAGCTGGTATCTGCCTGAAGCTGTCAGGTTTTTCACAGAGTCCTCGACCCTTACTTCTCCCGACTGGGTACATGCATAATTCTGATTTATTTACAATATGTTTCCTTCTTGACTTGCACAGCTTTGTCCGATGAAATTAAAAGGCTCCACAGCATATCTACAGTACGAGATTACAATATGAAAATTCACCTTTGCCTGACATCTAATAAAAAACATTTTATCGAACATTATCTGAGCAACTGATAAGGCACTGTAATGCAGAATGGATAGACTTCAGTATCCGATGACAGAACCAAACATAGAAACTCAACAATAAGAGGCAGATATCGGAACAGGTAGCTGGAACACTGCACATGTAATATATAACATTTACTTATACTGATTATTTTCATAATTTCAGTTGTTAGGACATTTTGAGTAATTCCTTCCAGTTGTAACAAACATAAACATGCCTTATGGACTCCTGTGTTTGTAGAGGTTTTGGGATGTTTAGACTGTATTCGCTCCAGCTCAAATAAAGAGCTCGACTGTGTCTTCTAGAAACACTGTTGCATTCTCTGACTGCACACAGCTAAAGCTTGCAGCTAGATAGATTTTTTTGCTGCAACAACAAGCCTCTGTGTCCTCATCTGAATACCCGTGCTTTGCATTTTTCGTGTGACAGGACTCCAGCTTCCACTTGCAAGCTTATTCACCAGGTACAAGTCATATGTACAAGGCATATGTATCACAATAAAATTTTTACTTCTCCGGGGTTTGTAAACACCGTACAAAAAAGGATACGACATAAAAAACCAACATAAAGTTAGAGTCAGCAAGTGTGAACATTTAACCAGACATTACACAAAACAATAATGTAAGAGTGAATGCAACATGAAATGAAAACATGCAAATGAAACATGTTTGGTATGTTAACCATTAATGTTGAATCAATTAGTTGATTAATGAAACAGATGTTCCAAGTCCCAAACATCTTGGCTTTTCTTGCCTGGAGTGTACAGGTAGGCGTCTCCAGAAAAAAAATCTCATTCTGAGTTCATACGGTAGAACAGCACGAGAGAGAAAATACAAATTTGTTCTAGGATGGCAAGGGTAATTATCCTGGTTAGGCATGAAGGAAGGTCAGTCTGAGAAATACTACTTTTAGGAGCTGAAGAGCAACCGCATACTAAATTGGAACCAACAATAAACATCTAAAATGCAGTCAGTCTCGCCACAGTGTCGAGCAGGGCGTCAGACAGACCGTCTTTGCATGAGTGGCAAGGTTTTCAAACGTAAATCACGGCAAGCTGTGGTAGGCAGTGTCACCCAAGTGTCTTGTAATTAAGAGCCAAGACTATTTCTACACATGTGAAATTCATATCCAAATTAAGTAATTTTTCACACAGACATAATGAACACCGTTTCACAACAAAGTACACCTTATGAAAATCATAGCATCTCTGCTAACTATAAGTTGAAAAGTAGCCACTCTTCATTTACCACTGAGGACCAGTGAAAGGAAGGAGCTCAGCTAAAAGCCCCTGACCCAGTTGAAGGTGTGGAGACCTAGCTGGCCTCATCTAATTGGTCAAGGAGAACTGGCCACTAAAGCTCCCACTGTAAATAATTGTGTCAATTAAAGGTCAATTAAAGATGCTCCTTCTGAGTGTGCTAGTCTTCTTCTAAGTCTCCTCTCTACGTTTTGTGCTGTGCATCTAGAGAGTAATCACAACATCCTATCCTGGACTTAGTTTTGACGTCTGTGCATGTCAGCGGTAAAGGGTTAACGAGTGCTGTATCATATTATTCATCTAATATATCAGAAGGCCCTTTACCTTTTGAGCTGTGAAACATATGCACAAAAAATGAATTTTTTGAACTACACCCTGGGAAAATAGAATCAATGCCAGAATTCATCCGGGTTTTTATCATCAGTGGCTAACACTGTGTGCTAATCCAATAAGGTAACTGCAAAAATCATTGACTCTCAACCAACTCTCAAATAATCATGGACTGAAAAGGTGTTAGTGATGGCATGCTTGCGAGTTTAGTTTTAATGGGTCAGGCGATATTCCCTACTGTAATGTCATCTCAGCTGACATTTATCTAGCTCCGTGGGCTTCACATAAGCAAATGTTACAAAAAAAACAAGCCCACAGCAAGCTGAGAACTCAAAACCGAAAAGATAGCAAGACTGTACCAGCACATACGCTTGACCTGTGTGGGCAGTATGAAAGCGCTGCCCATCTCCCTAGAACCGTGGCCTTGCAGTGACATGAGAATTTTCATATATTTATGTAGGGGGGATTAGCATCATTAGTACAGCACACGATTGAGCTCTGCGATCTCCTTAGAACTTCTAACCCTTTTCTCACCCTTGACCTTAGCCTTTTGGAAGAAACGTAATTCTGTTACTTGACTCATAAGCATTCAGTTGTACTTTACTGTGTATAATTTGACTGTGCTTTGAATTTATTTACCGTTCCATCATGAAGTTTGCTACAGTTAGTAAAAGCAGATGATTTGGATAATTTTATTTATACTGATTCAGAAATGATACATTAAATCTGTTTGGTCAACCAGACATCATCGGCATACTTGATGCTTGCAACATAACCTTTTAAGAAAAATATACTTAACATAATAAATGATATAATTTAGTAACAAGTGAATATGGAAGACTAAAATGATTGTGATTCAAAACACATTCGGTGCATATTAAGGTTAAAGAATTCATGAACTGTAAAAAAAAATTGATGGAAATATGGTAATGTCTGGGTACAAACAGCATATCAATGTTTGTTTTGTCTATTATGCTCTTCAAGTGAACTACACAAGAAAATACTAAATGATTTTGTCATGAACTTGTTCATTTACATTTATTTCATTCAAAGCGACGTACAAGCAAGACAGGTGGTACATTACAAGCTTGAGTTACTCCCTCAGTTGACAGATTATACTATTGCATTTTTCACAATACAATGTAGGAGACTGGACAGGTCTGTCTTCCAGAGGGCCTGGATGAGCACTATGTTTGTTTAGAAATCTAAAAACCAAACGGTAACATGCATAAACTAAGAAACCCTGCTTTATTTGCAAAAGTGGCTCCCTTTCTTTTGGACATGTGGACAAATTCAACAAGCTAATAAACAGCACAAAATTAAACTTAAGTAAACTGAAGGAAAATATCGGTGCATTTGCACAAGAACGTTAAGAAGTCAAAATTATTCATGAAAAAGGTGTCTGGCAAATAAAGAAATGTAGATGCAAAGATCTCAGCAAAAGCAGCAGGGCAAAGCTATTCCTGGCAATCTGAAGAAGGTTGCTGGTTTTAATCCAGTGGGACTCAACCCAATTTAGCCTGATATCACAAACAGCTGCGTCACTGGGTATACAACAGTTGGCTATGTAACCTTTCGGTTCTGCCAAGCAACTACATTATTTAATTACGCACAAGAACACTCCCTGTTAAATTTTTTATTCCAGAAAATGCATGCAAAGCCTTTAAACCTTTATTTGAATATGTGATGAACGTCTTAATGATTTAGATCATTGTATTTGTATCATTAACCGAGTGTCATTCAAAAGTGCATCCAGAAAATGCTGGAACTTGTGTTTCAAAAGATGCGCTTAAAAAAGAAACCATTTACCAGTTAGTTTTTGTAAAATTTCACAAAATCTCAGAGGAGAAAATGATTTTCATATCCTCCACACTATTATCGGGGACAAAAATGCAACAGATTTTCTGGCTACTGATTGATTCAAGAAAATCCACATCAATTTGTTTACTTTTGAAATAAGCAGCAAGTAATGTGTTTGAAGTTAAATATTTCAAAAGAAAAGCTATGAAATACCGTGGGAGCACATCACTGGAAAATTAAGGCTATCTTTTCATCAAAAACAAACCATCAGGGAGTGAATGGAGACACATGATCAAGGACGCAAACAAATGTCAATCGATCAAACAACTTAACAGATATTTCTCCAACGGTTTTACTTTTCAATAGACCATTGATTGCTTAGTGTAAATGCAATAAACCATAAACTGAAGCTGCCACGAAGAAAAATGAAAATATAAATATTTAGGCTGAACATTTCAGTTGTTCCTTGTTAAATGAGCACAGAATCAGCATTATTCATAGAAGAGGTGTTCTACGCTGTCATAGGCCTTGTTCACATTACATTACGTTCTAGATATGTTCTAATATCCCTGAGGGTGTACAGCTGTCACCAATGCCCTGCATGCATAAGAACATAAGAAATTTACAAACGAGAGGAGGCCATTCGGCTCATCTAGCTCGTTTGAGGAGAACTTAACTAATAGCTCAGAGTTGATAAAATCTTATCTAGCTCTGATTTAAAGGAACCCAGGGTTTTAGCTTGCACTTCACTAACAGAGAGACTATTCCATACTCTAACTACACGCTGTGTAAAGTAGTACTTTCTCAAATCCAGTTTAAAATGTTCTCCCACTAATTTCCACCTATGGCCATTAGTTCTTGTATTTAACCTAATACTGAAGTAACTTTGGTTGAAAGTTTGGTTGAAACTCCTTTGCTCGAGGCTGAACAGATTCATCTCAGCTAACCTCTCCTTATAAAACATTCCTCTAAGACCAGGAATCACTCTTGTAGCCCTGCACTGAACCATTTCTAAATGGTTATTGTTAGCACCAACACTATGAATATCCTGTTCTACCTCTGATTAGAGGTGAAAGGGCATTTCAGTTCTTAACACCATGCCATATCTTGTGCAATATTCCATAACAAATGGTGTCTTTTTTGAAAAATAAGGATGGACATTAAAGAAAAGTGCATCCTGCAGGATTAATCTCCGGGTTTGAAATATCTTTTATTCTGCTGTTTGGGTTAGAAAGCGATGCTCCTTTTCCACTCATCGCTCTACAGTGACATCTACTGTTAGCTGAGCAGCAGCGCAGGGCAGTGGAAGGAGCTGAGTCTACCTTATGCTCCTCCAACCGCATTGTGTTGCTGAACAAAGCCCTCAGCATGTGTGCGAGTTTTCACCTCTTAAGGAACAGGCCCGACACTTAAGGGGAGACCTATGAAGGGATTAATTCTAAATGCCATGAAAACAGAGGAAAAGAAATACGTACAGTACCAGTCAAAAGTTTGGACATGCCAAGCTGCTTACAAAGGAGAGTGATAGTGTCATGTCACATGACCTAGCCACCCGACTTAAACCCACTGGAGATGATGTTGGAGGTGTTTGACCAGACACTGAAAGAAAAATTGCCCAAAGAAAAGCATCCCAGGAGGCCACCTCATGGAGCTGGCATAGAGGAGACAGAAGGGTTACCCAGTACCTGGAGATATTGGGTGTAGGGGTCTTGCTCAAGGGCCCAATAGCGGGATCACTCTGCTGACCATGGGATCTGAACCTCCAACCTCCTGAGTCCCAACCCACAGAGCTGCATCCCCCCCCCCGACCTCCCCAACAAATTATTATTTTTCTGTTTAATACTTTTTTGGTCAGTGCATAATTCCATACAGGTATATGTTATTTTATAGTTTTTTATACCTTCATAATTACTCTAAAATGTAAAGAATAGTACAGATACACCTTTCTATAGGTAGGTGAGTCCAAACTTTTGACTGCTACTGTAAATGCACACCAAAGCAAATCATACTCCAGTGTAGCTTACTGAAATCTTCACCACTCCCGAGGTACGCTCTGATCTGAACAGCACCTTCCATTCATTGCCTCTTGTTAAAACGTTCCCAGGGTCAAAAAGAGGCTTTTCTTTCCTCTCCACAGTGGTCCATGCGAGAGGCCTTTAGCCTAAACTCCTGCGCTTTTGAGGCCAGCAGAAAGGGTCTGAGAAGCTGCCCGCGCATACAGAGCTTCACTTGTGACCTGTACGTCCCTCTGGGACGAGCCGTCTCACGCAGCAAAGCCTTACCTTCTTGTACAGGGCCCGCAGATCTCGGTACTGCCACATGCTGCTCAGAACCTGAGACGCTGCTTTCACCACCTTGGGAGAATATCTGGAATACAGGCAATATGACGTTAATGTCATCCATGGCCGCCGTTTCACACCTTGCTTTTATTAATGCATTCCCATTTATTTGATTGTTGGTTTATTGGCTGTACCTTCTGCATCTATGTCAGCACTGATAACCTGCCTGAGCATCTTTGGCCAAATAAACTGATTCTGATCCATTTGCAATTAAAAGTACCGTTTCAAGAGTGTCAGATGTTTTTCTCATAATTTACTGAGGTTTAAATAGTTTGCCTGGTGAAAATCTTAAGTGACGTTTATTTACAATGCATACAATGTGAAAAGAACAGTCCTCACGGTAGATCTAGATGCCAGCCACCAAAACAACACTGGTAACAACACAGACTTCCATTCCATTGTCTGGCTTCCAGGAATGTTTAAAAGCCTCAGAAAATAAAAAAAATGCAGTGGACCGAAATACATTTTCTGCTAATAAGCTGTGTTTGTTGAGCTCAGGGGATACAAATACTCTGTCTCAGCTGTGATGTTAGACATTTTTCCCCATTTAATTCACCCACAAGGGTTACTGACAAAACTAACTGATTAAAAATAATTCAGCATCAGTAGGGGAAAAAAAACAGTTTTGTACACATAAATTAGATTTGGACTTAGCAGCCAAATTCACGTCTGGAAAAACTAGTGGGTAATTATAGTGCAGCAACACTAAACGTTCACTGTCAACCAACAAGGCCGACCTTTGAAACAGGACCCCCATATACAGTCTGGCTTGACACCGCAGCGATTTCTTAATTAAAATGTCATGGCACCAGCGATGTGCAATTAGTCAGAGGTGAACAGGGTGGACCAATCTCTTTAACATTACTGACTTCCCTGTTTGGTGCTATTAAGATTATACAGAGGAAATTGCACTTTAAAACAGAAAACTACTTTATCAATGCAGGACAATTATTGGAGCCAGTCACATGCACCTTCTGTATGCTAACTTGAACTTGTGAGCTCTCTGCATATTTAATGTTGCCAGTTTAATGCCTTCCCCCCCCACGCTCTCTCTACTGCAGAGACACAGATGTCGTACTCTCAGATGCCCCCCTAGATTGCGGCATAATTATTCGTTTTTTAAAAGTAACATGTCAAAACAAATGCCAGCTCTTATCTGCTTGACTGCCATGGTTTAAGTCTTTTTTTTGACACCTCAGACAGTTCTTGCTATGAACAGTTCCCCACCAAAAGCAGCTGAACTGTCTTGAAAAGCTTTCAAAGCATCACGGGCTGCAAACACCTGAAAATACTAACCCATCTCTGTCCCGCAATCACAAAGACTTTTACTACAGATTCGAAAAACAAAGGACACTGAGGCACCCGAGTCTCTCACCACTCCACGTGTCCAGTTTGAGAAAATTTCACACCTCTTTTTCACTCTCCATCTCCCCTCTACCAGCCAGTGCTCACCAGCTGGCTGACAGCTCTGCAAACTCAGACTGGTGCCTCCCTGATGCTCTTCAAGGAACAAAACTCCAGAAATACAGAAGGCTTTGACCTGCTTTCCCCTGCTAGATTAAAACGATGTGCTCCTCTTCACCAGATGTCGCGATCAGATTCTGGGCCGCTGAATTTTTCTGGTCTGCTTCTTCCAATATTGTTCCACAGAAGGACAATGAAGCAGACTTTCTGATTATAGACTACACAAGTCCATTGTAAGAACAACACTTGATTCTAAATCTTAACTCGATAATCACGATTCCTCTCCGTGATGACCCACATTCTGCTTAAAAGACCGACAGGTCCTGTACTGTGCTGTTAACAAGAGTCTTCTGGTATCATCTGGATTCCTTGGGCACATGTTTTCGGATCTCAGCTGAACAGCACCTTTACCCCTGAATGATTTTAAAGCAAGCTGTCAATGCTGAAGGTAGCATCTCCACCCTTCAGCAGACCCTTACGATGTCTGAGCAATATCACGCAGTGTTTGAGACTGGGCTCTACATCTGTTTCTCGCTGCCTTACACCAGTGGTCTGCAAGGTTGTCTGCTCCATTTCCCTCTCTCCTCTCCCTACACTAATGACAGTGCCTGAAGACATGTGTCGAAATCCTACATATACCCACGATTCCATATCCACCCCGTAACCGCGATCGAGTTTGCCCCGGTGACAGCTCACCCCAAGGGCATCCTTCACCATTCCGTGGAATCTGCAGGGACCACCGTCAGACACGTGTTCCCTTCCACAAAAAAAATGTGCACAACCTCGACTCCAGATGAAGCAAAAAAAAATAAAAATACATGTTGGCATAATTGTGTCTGACCCCTCCTGTGCGAGGCAGTACCCGTTCCAGTGAGTCACTCACAATAGCTACAGGTCTATAAACCTGCCTCTACCCCAGGCTTAAGCTCCCAATGAGTTTCGCACCCGTGCGCCCTCCTAACCTGCAGTTCCAGTCATTAGGTCTTCCTCTACACACTGCACCTGTTGTAATTCCCGCGCAGCTTACGGTCTCTCTTCCAGCACCCGCCAGCCATCGCAGTCTATCTTAACACTTTTGCACTTGTTTTGCTTGTTTTTTCCGAACACCGTGCGCCATCTCCTCAGTTAAACATATCAGGTTTTTCTCTTGAGCAGGACCCCGTGCTCTCAGACAAATTAGACACACATGGCAATTTTTTAATTTAGTGAATTAAGTTGACTCTGATTACGATTTTTATTATACAAGACACCCCGATGTTAAGGACACTACAAATGAATAATTACGATCAAATCAGCAGATCATTGTTAGAGTGCCGCTTTTATGGAAATCATGAAGATTCACCATAAAGATAATATGCAGTGGAAACTTTAATCAAACTTATAACATTTTTC
The DNA here is from genome assembly GCF_023856365.1 of Brienomyrus brachyistius. Taxonomy (NCBI): domain Eukaryota; kingdom Metazoa; phylum Chordata; class Actinopteri; order Osteoglossiformes; family Mormyridae; genus Brienomyrus; species Brienomyrus brachyistius. The sequence continues at coordinate 7,193,186 of NC_064547.1, read as the reverse complement.
TTTCTTTATTTCTGATTGGTTGGGGCTTGGTGTTTGCTTCCTGAGATTATTGCATTGTGGCCCAGATGTATGTTTCCATAACAAGTGTGTTTTTTCCTATAGACACAATTTCATGTTTCCTGGTAGGGTCCCTCCCTCTCAATTGTAAAAATACATATATCTCAGGAGTGATTTGGTTATCCTCGGATGATCTTAACATTTTCACTCAGACTGGGGAACAGATTGGTGAACAGAAAAAAAAAAGTTTCTGCACCTGCCTAATTTAATCATCTTAGAAGTTAATTAATTCTGAATCCATGTGGGGGGGAGGGGGGTTGTAATCATTGGCCCTCATTTTTAATTTAGGATTTCAGAATACCCCCCCCCACCAATTTGGCATGACATGCCATGGCTGGCATACCGACGGGAAGGACGACGAGTTTAAGAAGGACCACGAGTTTAAGAAGGATCATGAGTTTAAGAACGTAAAGTACTGTTTCTTTCTACCGGGTACGACGAGCAGTGGGCAGCATTGCTAAGTGTGTCTTGATAAAAGCTGAAAAAACAAACATGAAAATGGGAGGAAGAAACAATTAAAGATGATCGACTTGGAAATGGCTACTTCCTGAACTTGTGGCCCGGTATTCAGAGTCAAAGCTGAAAAAAAAAGGAGTAGCATTCAGGGGTCTTTTGCGTAGCTAAGAGATCCCTGGTAACAGGCATAGAAAAAAGACGCCCGTTACGAGGACAGGACCCCTGTCAGCCGTCAATAAGTGAGTGCTGCGTTACAGGGTATGTCACCAGGGTAACCAGCGGGGTGATATTGCCACTGTCCAGGCAGTGTCTGTCGCAAGCTGACATCTGTTTCTGCCAGCCATGACAAAACGTTCCCCCCCAGCCACCCCGGGCGTTTGACTTTGTGGGCTTGCCCGTCGGTGAGCTGAGCATGCTCATTGGGCCCTGCCTAGCCAGAGGAAAAGCTCCCCCCAGGGAACTCGCTTTGTGGGCTTGCCCATCATTTGGCTGAGCATGCTCAGTGGATTCTGCCAGCCATGAGAGAACATCCCCCCCCCCCAGGCATCTGACTTTGTAGGCTTGCCCATCAGTGGGCTGAGCGAGCAGATGTGGAACGGCTCTCAGCTTGAACACGTGTGACACCCTGGAGCTCCCAGGGGGATTAACCAAGTGTTAAAGGGTCTTTTCACTTTTTCACAGTGACCTCGTTCCCCAAAGAAAAAATTGAACTCAGTCTGATGTATACAGAAGCAGTAGTTACACATCGAATGTGACAGAATACTAAGGGTGTACTTCTCCCCCTCACAGATACAAAAGATACAGGCAAACATGTAATGATTCAATACACTTCTATTCAGAAATGATTCAATGCGTTTCGATTCGAATACAATGTGATTCATTCGGCTCTGACTGGATACGATTTATATCAATGTAACATGTACTGAAGTGTCCTACCTTTGATGCCAAAACAAGTCGCTGTGTTTATTTTGCTCTGCAAAAGCCACCTGAGACTCTAGGTAACCGAAGCTGATCTTAAGATCAAAATATGAGAAAAATATTACAATGATATAAAGCAATGGTTATATCAATTTTATGATGGATTTATTGTGTGTTTGCAGATTTCCTCCTTAAATTTCAATTGGATTAGCGGTCTTGAATTGATCCAGCTTTTTTGTAGATACATAGACAGGATTTACAATTTATATCAGTTTTTTGTTATATGTCTGAAAATGTCAATTTTATGACATCCTTTTTCACAGGCACATGATCTGGCCATGTCGCTCTCCGAGGGTGTTGGTCTAGCAGTGCATCATGGGAAGGCTCTGAGTCCGGGGCCCACGCCACCTACTTGTCCCCTTTGCTCCTGGCGATGCCGACGAGCTTCTCGATGCCACCGGCGTCGCGCAAGGCTTTGGCATTCTCCATGTTCTTGGTGATGACCTCGTGCAGGGCACAGCAGATGGCGGTGACGGTGTCGTCCGACATGGTCTTGCCCGCCGTTCCGCCCGCCGTGGAGGCAGAACCCCCACTGCTGGTACTGGTGCTGCCTGGCAACCGGTGAACCAGGTCACGCATGGCATATTTTCCTGGAGCAGGAGAGGGGAAGCACTCTGATTGGTTACTGTAACCATGAAATACTCGATTTCCACACTTGTGGAAAGTATAACGTGATGGACTATGAATATGTCAAAGGATATGTCCTTCAGATATCCGTGGATCATCCATTAACAAAGTATCCAGTGCAGGGTCACTCTGACCCCGACCCAGGAAGCACAGGGCATTGAACAGGATTCCAGTCCAACGCAGGGCACACAAAGTTAGACAACAGTTTAACAAATAACATGATTTTGGCTTGGAGGAAACTGGAAAACCCAGAGGAAGCTCCACAAACATACACTCGGGGTGGGAATTGAACCCACAACCCTAATGGTGCAGGGCACCACGCCGCCCAGATTACTAGCGAGTCCTCTAAGATCAGATGCATGACTTCACGAAGAAAACACACTTTTAACACTAGATTTACCGAGTTTTTATTCTCTGCTGAGAGTCCCAAGGTGTTTGTCACCCCTGCTGTGATTTTCGCAGGTCTTCAGCCCCATCCTCCTCCTGCTTTTGTTGTGCAAACACACCCATTACCTGTGAGGCCTGGCGCATTTGCATTTTTTACTCAGAGTAGCTCAAATCCAAGGCAGGCTAAACCTCTGTGTGTGACATGGAAACCTTCACAAAAGTCTGCCATATCTATACCAAATATCCCACACGCTGACTGACCTGCAAATATGAAAGACGCACATTCACAAAATATATGGAAACACAAGTCTGTGTTATTTATAAAACAAATTGAGTGAAAATAGAATGAAAAGTTGCTAATAGAATGAAATGAATAAAATGAAAACATGCTAACACTTCAGTCTCCAATGCATGTTTGTATATAAATGTCATAAGCTGAGTGAAGTCATGGTCCATGGTTTTTGACATGCTCATACACATACAGAATAAAATGTCATTTCATTTTCATTGGCCATCACTGAATTATAACACCAAAAGTGAATTTTGTTTTTGTGTGATCTCTCCAGCTTTGCATGTTTGGCTGTTCATGTAAAAATTGATGTATCCGTGCCTCAGTTCCAGGTTCATCTCTTCGTCATCTTTCTGCCTTTTGTCTCAGTGGTTACTGTCCCACACAGTCTGTCTATCTTTCAAAGTCTGTGTTTGCAGCGTTTGAAAACCCAGTGACCATCATCCCTGTATTTGGCAATGGAGTTCCTTGGCTAGAAGAATCGGAAACAATCTTCTTTTTCCTTTCCACCCTGTAGATGCTTTGTACAGAACGTAGGCATTCACCGCCACCAAGTCCAGCATGTTGTAAAACACAGCTACTGGCCACTTGCTTGTTGCTGCTCGTACTGAATACATGCGCGCCATTCTAAGCACTGACGTGGAGAATTCCTCTCCCTGTGCAGTGTCCTTTGCCAATGGAGGAAGTTCACGGCAAACGTTATTCACCATGCCCAGTAAAGTGAAGCAGTCTGTGTGACAGTGACAGTGAGGTGAAGAAATTGTCCATTGTGACATTTCTCCCGTCATCCAGAAATGACTCCATCAGACTCATGACCACGTTCTCTGCCAGCCTTCACCAAGAACTGTGCTGAAAGTTTCACTCCAGGAGAACACATGAACATAGATGTACAGCTGTTCTCGACCAAGGTTCATTGTCCATGCAGTATATTTACATTTACATTTACAGGATTTGGCAGACGCCCTTAGCCAGAGCGACTTACATAAGTGCTTTGAGACTCTGCAATGAATTTCCGATGCTAGCTCAATAAGGACCCCAGCTACGAATACTCTCTCTGAGAACGCCATTGAGTAGTGCAGAATTTTTATTTTATTTTATTTTTTTAAAACACACACCAGAAAAAGAGTCGAGTAAGAATATAGAAGTTCTACGTCAGGTATTTCTGAAAAAGAAAAGTTTTGAGTCGTCGCTTGAAGACATTCAAGGATTCAGCTGTTCGGACATCTAGGGGGAGTTCATTCCACCAATTAGGTGCCAGGACAGAGAAGAGCCGAGATGCGTGTCTTCCTTGTGCCTTGAGGGGAGGTGGGACCAGTCGAGCAGTGCTGGAGGATCGGAGAGATCGTGGTGCAGAGCGGGGTGTGATGAGGTCCTTTAGGTAGGATGGTGCCAGAGAATTTTTGGCTTTGTATGCGAGCATCAGTGTTTTGAATCTGATGCGTGCAGCTACAGGAAACCAGTGGAGGGAGCGCAGCAAAGGAGTGGTGTGGGAGAACTTGGGAAGGTTGAAAACAAGACGAGCAGCTGCATTCTGAATCAGTTGGAGGGGACGGATGGCGCTCAGTGGTAAACCCACTAGAAGCGAGTTGCAGTAGTCAAGGCGTGAGATGACGAGGGACTGGACGAGTATCTGGGTAGCCTGGGTGGAAAGAAATGGACGTATCCTCCTGATGTTAAAGAGGAGAAACCGACAAGAGCGAGAAAGACTGGCGATATGTGAGGAAAATGACAACCGATCATCTATGGTAACTCCAAGGTTTCTAGCAGAAACCGAAGGACGGATCAGGGAGTTGTCAAAGGAGATCGCAAGGTCCTGGAGGGGGGATGAGTCAGCCGGGATGTAAAGCAACTCAGTTTTACTAGTGTTGAGTTTTAGCTGGTGAGTGGTCATCCAAGATGAGATGTCTGCCAAGCATGTAGAGATCTTAGTGGAGACATGAGTGTCTGAGGGAGGGAAGGAGAGGATGAGTTGAGTGTCATCGGCATAGCAGTGGTAGGAGAAGCCATGTGAGGATATAACTTCGCCAAGAGATTTAGTGTAGAGGGAGAACAGGAGAGGGCCAAGAACCGAGCCCTGAGGGACACCGGTGGAAAGACAACGTGGAGTAGATGTGGATCCATTCCATGTCACTTGGTATATCGCATCCAAGCCGGACAAATTTGGGATCAAGTTCTGGATGGCCACGGATTTGGAGACCAAATACGTCTGCAACATGTCCCCTAACTTGGGAAAGGACCCCAGTCACCAGAAAAGGGAGAGGCTGGCAGAGAACATGGTCATGAGTCTGATGGAGCCATTTCTGGATGACGGGAGAAATGTCACAACGGACAATTTCTTCACCTCACTGGCACTGTCACACAGACTGCTTCAGCGCAAAACAACACTACTGAGCACAGGGAATAAAGTTTGGTATGAACTTCCTCCAATTTCAAAGGACACTGCACAGCAAGAGGAATTCTCCGCGTCAGTGCTTAGAAGTGGCAGTGTCTCCTTGACAATTTATGCACCTAAAAAAACAAGATTGTGTGTGTTCTGAGTTCCTTGGACTAAGATGTGGCGATCTGTGAAGGCAGAAAGAGGAAACCCAACACGATAACAGACTATAACCACATGAAGGTATGTGAATGTGTGTATAATTTTACATCAGTGCTACAATGTTTTCTGATATGTACTATACAGGCCTATATAGAAAGAAGGTAGAAAAAAAGCAAATACACTCATGACTCTCTCTCTCTCTGCTGTTATAGTGTGGTGTAAATGTGTTGGACCAAATGGCGCGCATGTATTCCGTAAGAGCAGCAACATGCAGGTGGCCAGTAGCTGTATTTTACAACATGCTGGACCTGGTGGTGGCAAATTCCTACGTTCTGTACAAGGCATGTACAGGGTGGGAAGGCAAAAGAAGATTATTTTTGAGTCATCTAGCCAAGGAACTCCATTGCCAATTTATGCCACAAAAGGCTATGGGGACAGAGGAAGGCTGCTGCTGTGCCAGGACTTGTATGGACAACTCAGTGTCAGGTACAGGAGAACTGCAACAGAAACCGCAGCAGGTTTACCAGTGCAAAGTGTTACAAATTCACTTGCGCCAAATGCAGGGATGATGGTCACTGGGTCTGCAAACACTGCAAAGTTTGAAACACTCAATTTTTTTTATAAATAAAACAGACTTGTGCTTCCATATATTTTGTGAATGTGTGTCTTTCATATTTGCAGGTCAGTCAGCATGTGGGATATTTGGTATAGATATGGCAGACTTTTGTGAAGGTTTCCATGTCACACACAGAGGTTTAGCCTGCCTTGGATTTTAGCTGCTCTGAGTAAAAAAATGCAAATGTGCCAGGCCTCACAGGTAATGGGTGTGTTTGCACAACAAAAGCAGGAGGACAATGGCCCAAGAAACTCTCAGCAGGGATGCTAGTAGGTGTTAGGCCCAGGGAATTTACGCAAATTTGCGTAGATTTGGCAGTTCTAGTGTTAAAGATAACATGGAATAATAAAGCTGATGGATATGCTGTGTGGAGACAGCAGAGAGATTCAAAGTGGGAAAGGAGAACAAACATGCCGTATAAAAGGGAATAAAGCCCTTCAGCCACATTCCCCAGCGAGAGATTTTTATGTCTTACTTTTTCTGTTGGAATTTTCCCCGCAACCATGAATCAGACAGGTTTTGGAAATGGCTGGATGGATGGATGGATGGATGGATGTTTTCATTTTTACCCCAAGACACCTAATGCAATTTAATTTACAAAAATTGGTAACACTTTACTTGAAGGGGCACAAATAAACATAGTAACTCAGTACCTACTCAAGCACAAATCATGGACAAATATAGCAATTGCATGAAATACATGAACCATTATGACTGACCGATGATGAACAAACATGGGATCAGTACGTGACTAACACTACCTGTTTCTGGTTAATTAATTAAAGTAATAGTGTACAACTATATTATTTGTGCCCTCAAGTAAAGTGTTCCCCAAAAATCATTATAATCACTGCTTTATTCACTATAACAGGGAAAGTAAGTAAGGACAGTGTTGACTCAATACAGTTTAATTGATTTTTAAATGGTTGTTTCCTCACCCAGGGAACCTGAGCTAAGCCTAGCAACGACAGACCAATAATACACAAGATGTTCTGCAGCATTTAAACACGTGAAGAACCTACAGATCTTTAGTTTGACATTTCTGGAGTCTAACTCATACTCCTCCAGGTTAACCTTTTAAAACTGCCCTGGGTGCTCAGCCAGCCCTGTGAGGTAGGCGTGCGTCCAACGTGGGTGAAGCCAGGACTTACGGTTAATGAGATAACTGCCAACCTTCACATGGTCAAAAAGCACATCGCCACAACCCCGTAGGCATATACATACATCAGCCAATCCCTGGGGTTTAAGGGCCTTGCTCAAGGGGCCAGGAGTGAACGCACTCTGCTAACCTTGGGATTTGAAACAGCAACCTTCTGATCAAAGTGTCCGAACCCATTGAGCCACACATTTGCCCCAGACACCTCCATGGGGATTACCGAGGGGCACACTGTGGTGTGAATTCGGGAATTCGCTGTCAGTCTCCCTCGGTAATTGCTTCCGCCACAGGACTCACCACTGGGGATGCGCCCCCCCACGCTATTCTTTCCCTCTGTCGTGCGGCCTGATCCGATCGACCCCATCGAGTTCCTCCATTGTTGGTGGAACCCCAGCATTTTGTCAGGCCAAACATGGAAGACGACCAAAGTAAAGTCGCTTTCTCCGGAAAGGGCTTTGACTAACGGCGCCTCATGCAATTCAGGTAAATCACAGAGGCTCACCAGGTCCCTGCAGCTGATCTTTCTGTTTGACAGATGTGCTACTGAAGGTGCTGTCATAGGAAGGCACCATTTATAAACCAGAGAGCATCCATCTATCTCTCATAACTGCTTCTTCAGCACGGGGCCGCACTGAGGCTGGAGAAACTAACCCAGGAAGGGCAGCGTATGAGACAGGTGATGCTCTGAACCTTAAAACTCACAGGATGTGGCCAGATTAGCAAATCAAGTGCCATGCCACCGAACTACAGGTGAACAGTGGTACAAAGTAATGTTCCCCCGGGACTGTGGTGGAACATATACTGTAACAGCACTGGCAGGGGGAGGAGTTCCACAATATTTAAGTGGAAAACACAGGAGAGGACACAAGGGTTTATATACATAGTACAATGTCTATATAAACAATTAATATAGCAGCATAAAGGGGTTGAGTGAATGTAGTGGACTGAATAAATAGATAAATGGTGAGTTTATGATGACAGTGCTGGTCACTATACCAAAACAACTAAAGAACTTTGTAAGTTAACATTCAAAATGTTAACATTCAAAATATCCTGTCTGCCTTGCTGTAATGCATGTTTCCGAGTTCCAGTTACAGGTTATTCTCTCAAAAACAGATTGTATCATCAAAATGAATCTAATGCACAAAGTAAAATGTCAGCACAGATAAAGACAAGAAAGAAAACACATTCTGTCCCTTTCGCTTCCTCAGGTACCCATAATCCTCCCTTCCTAATTGAAAAGGTGAGGATGAAATTGAGTCACGCCATCAATAACATCCTGATAGCTGCCTCCAAATAGCTACAAAATGAATGTCACACAGGCATCATCTCAACCAACAGCAGCTTGATTGTTACAGTTTCAAACGGGCTTCCATTTATTCGCAATAGAACAGAAAAAAAAGCTTGCTTTACTGATGGCTGCTTATCTTGAAGTTCCAGACTCTCTCGTCTTCGTTAGTGGACAAGTTAGCACAAAAGGATTTACCCAGAGCAAACCCGATATATATTCTAGAGAGCCTTAAATTAAATATACAATACTATTCTTGACTGATCTATATTGCAAGTTTAGGAGGATAATTAGTCTTAATTCTTCAGTATTTCCAGGGCTAAAAGTCATTGTGTAAAAAGAACAAAGCTGACATGCCAAGAGGTAACAATGCCTAGAATGGTTGCTTAATAGAACATTTTCAGTGGTTAAATACCCTATAAAACTGACATTTACTTGTTACAGTTTTGTTTCGAGAAATGAAAGACAGAACACGCAATATACTGCTACTTAAATTAAGCCTTCAAATAGCAGAGACCTCACAGCACAGTGACTGAAGTTAACATAAGAGAAAACTGGATCAGCCAGCTCCAATGTGCCGGGCAGTGCAGTGGGAAAGAATGTGTCCTGATAACCTGAAGACTCCATAGGCCAAGTCCTGGGAGAGTCGCCGTCGTAGTACTTTTACGCAAGGTAGATAACCTGAATATTTCCAGAAAAAAAATCCAAAGATAGGTAAAAGGAATCTTAAGCTGCTTTGGGTAGAATTACTGAGTGAGCGCAACATTTACCAGTGTAAAAGTCAACTCTGGGTCAGAACACCAGAATTACCACAAGTTAAGACTCAGCAGGCATTGGAAGGTGGGACCTTTTTGGAGTAAGGTTGCTCTGGGAATAAGGAATATGTTTTCCTAAAATTCTGAGCGAAGGAGGTCTTACTCTGGAAACATCCTCGGCACCTTACTGGCAGAGGGCATAAAAAACACCCCCCAGTTATGAGCACCAGTCAAGGCATGGGAGCAAAAGAGCAAGAGACCTAACGACAGAAAATCCTCGTAAAGACGAAGGCAATTACAGACTCTGGAGAGGGTTCACCGGAAGGTTAGCGCCTCTGTAGTGATGCCACCAAGATGACCTTCTCGATTTAATTATGCTCTAAAACGTACAACGGGCCACTCAAACGTACAGCAACACTTATTCACAAACAACGAGGAATGATTTTAGCCCATAGCATTTTGTTAAAGGATAGTTAAAAAATAAATCCATAAAAGTAATTTCACGAAGTGTTTTGGTGCTTTCTGTGAGAAGTCTCAACATTCTGGGGCTGCACCTTTGCACAGTTGACTGTACAGCTTTTGCAGTTGTACACGTTACAGTTGATTTTAATTGCAAAACAGCACCATCAAGTATCATACATTTAAAACTGAGAAATTTATACAAAAATCTAAAAGTAAAAAAAATCTATTTGCCTCCCTACGGCATGGGTGCGCTGAACTGTTAAAACTGACCTTTAAATTATATTAAAAATGGCTTTTTCAGCAGGGATCTTTACAAAGCAATCATAGCGTTTTTCACTCAGCCGTGGACAAAATACCCAAAGATACTCGCTAAGCTAAAACAGCACTTTATGAAAGTGGCAGCGACAGGAAGCGATACATTTAATCGGTTTCGCAAACCCCTTTGAACGTCATGGGTGGTACAGCCGTCAATCCGACCCACGGATCCTGTGCTTCTTTCCGGATGATTCCTGACAGACCAGGACAGCACGGTATCATAAGGTAGGCAGATATTTGGATTTTGGTGTTTTCACTCCATTCAAATAACACCCGCTCAAACAAGATGAAAATGTCTACACCAACAGGTAAAGAAAATGCTACTCGTAGTTTATTTAAGCGCCCACGTTCATGGGGGCTGTAGTGCCTAATGTGAGACCGAAACTTATTTAAATGGCAGGGTGTTTTCAAACGAGTAAGGAACTGACAGGTGAACTCAGAGGCAGAAAAGAATCTGTGGTAAAACGCATAAAAACACACTGGAATGTTTACTGAGGTGACTCAAAATCCATTGAAGCAGAATCCAATCAGAAGTGAACGTTGCCAAAGTAAAAGAGTCAGGTTCTCCTGTAGCTAAATAAGTGCGATGCACATAAGCTGCTCAGAACTAGGGGCATGTGGCACCAACGGCCACCTTTTGAGAACATGGATAGACACCAACATGCTACATTGCTGCTGCCTCTCGCCAGACATCCTGTGGCCAGGGTGACCCTGAAAGCATTTCTCTACCCGTTTCAAGCACCCAAGAAGAGCCACGGGAGGCGTCTCTAATGAGAATGTAGCTGTTTGCTGGTCGGAAATTCAGAGGCGCCGCAATGGGAAACAAATCGAGACGCTCACATTGAGATCTGTGTCCCAGCCAAGGAGACTGATTCACCATTTTAATCTTGACCCAGAAAGGCTTGGGAGGTGACAGAGGTGCATTTTAACAAGCTGGAATGGAACGGAGGGAAACACTGTCTGCCATTATAACGTAATACAACAATACAAAAAGCAGCGATGTTGGATTAAACCTTGCAGAGAATGGTGGAGTCAGTGTCGACGGTTGCACGTTGCCTGACATCCACAAGGCGGCCAGCTCCACCTTCAAAGACCCTTGCCATCCCACCCTGTGTTCACTCCTGCCATCAGGGAAATGGTATCATAGCAACGAGATTGCAGTTGGACAAACAAACTCCGCAACAGTCACTACTGTACATGCAACCAGTGTGGCTATTCAATAGCTGATTGAATATGGATAACTTGCACATTTACACTTTTGTTTTGTGTGTTTAATTATTTGTTGTTGTTTATTACATTTTTTTGTTTGTTAACTATTATTTCATTTTTTGTGTTGTACTGTTCCAATTTGCTTATTTCTTTTTGTAATATGTTACTCATCACATATTATAGGAAGTTCCCTGGGAAACTCAGCTCATTGTCTGCAATTCCTGTTGTTTGCATTTCATAAATAAACATTAATATGAACTAATTTGATTTGATTTACGATTCATTTCAAGTCCTGTATTTCAGCATTGTGGGATGCAGCATATAGGATCCAGGAGATTTTACATGTTCAGAGAGGTTCTTGTCTGGTCTGGTCTGGGGAAAGATTGATAGAAACACCAGTACCAACAAGGACCAAGATGAAAGCACATATGGAAACAAATCGATATGAGCAATCATGACTACCTGAATCCTCTCAAACAGATGGTACCCCCTCCCCATTTTCAGATACACTTTAGTAGTCGTAAATGGATTGAATGCAGTAACATAGCAGATAAATTGATGGTTACTAACCTGGAATTATTGTATTTTGTGGGCAAAGGAGAAATATGCTTCTCATCCATCCATCTCCAAACAACTTCTTGATAAGGGTCACATGATGCCTATCCCAGGCAGCACAAGGTTGGGGTACATTTTAGAAGGGATTCCTGTCCATCACAGGGCACATACTTGGTCACACCATATGGGCAATTTAGAGACACCAATTAGCTTGATCTCATGCTTTCATTCAGCTGGAGGAAGCCAGCGTACCAAGAGAAAATCTGCAAGACAAGGAGAGCACGCACACTCTGCACAAATACTGCAGAGGTGGGATTCAAACCAACAACATTGATGGTATAAAGCAATAGGTCTGCCTACAGAGTCGTGCTGTGGATCTCAATGAAAGGCTAAGACAGTCATCCTGGGAAAAAAGCTGCACTAATTCACTTCAATTTATGCCGGGGATAATCGCTGTCTATGATGGCAATAATTAAAGAATAAGAGTGTTTTTCATATGACTGTGCCTCACTGGTCTTGTTAGGAGACTCTTGCTTGTGGCTCTTTGGCTGACCTTGCCTGAAAACACTTATTATATAAATGTATAGACAATTCAGCATTCAATTCAGCAGGAAATCAGCCTCAGAGTCAGCACAGAAACCACACAAGAACCGTACCAATGGTTTCCACCATTAACCATTTTATAGTCCATACTGAGCGTCAGAGCTGATAGCTGAACCCTTTTGGACATCATGAAACTGCAGTGAAATCCACCACCCAGTAGGGAAGCCGTCACCATCGAACCAGAACTCTTACAGCCCCATCCCAAACCAAATAATCTGTCAATTGCACTTTCTACTTGTTATGTAAACAACGGTTTTAGAGATGGTTTCTGTTCACGTTGGCAACTTTGCTCTTTAGTTTTACTATTGTGATGTGGCTCTTTCGTTTATGTTTCGTTTTGATAAAGCTCTTTCGTTTATGTTTCGTTTTGATATTGCCCTTTCGTTTATGTTTTGTTTGTCTGGCCATTTATGTTAGCATTTGCTAATTTCCCACTGTAGTTGTCCCAGAATGGTTTGCTTAGGAGTGGGAGGGAAAAAGCCCAGAATGTGATACAGAGAGAGAACCAGAGGATCTTTTAGCTAACGGCACAAAGCAAATATATAACATCCCATGTTTAAGGATGGAAAAAGTGCTTCTTGTGGTCAATTTGAACTGGCTGGGTGTTTAATAATGCTGCTGTGATTTCAAAGAAGCCTTTTAAAAATTTCCACAGAGGCCTTGGGGGTCCAGTACTCCGCCACTCACTTGGAAGTGCTAATCCGGCCTGCCCTTGGGAGTCGCAAAACTAGGAGCATTAACATTTATATGAATATAATGTAATAGCCCAGCCTGTGGATGTTAACTGCAAACCCTGAGCAACCAGGGAGATATAACAGATCGTGTCACCGTCACACAGGAACAGCACATGTGGAGATGAACGAGATTGCTGTTCTCAATGAGATCTGTGACTTTTATTCTTTTGCGGGTTCTGCAATACACATTACGATCGGTTCTTTTGATGTCTGTCACACTGCCTAGAAACAACACCAGTGACTAACATGGCCGGCACGAAGGAGACAGGCTGGCGCTCATTACAAAATCTAAGAGGAAGGAATGCAAACTTTTCACTTAAGGACTTGTGAGCTGGAAGCAGGTCTGCTTACAGCACAGGAATTGGCGACCTGGCCAAAAGACCGTAAAAACGTGGCCCGTCATCTGTGAGCGCGTTATGGATAAGCGACAGAGCTCATTTATTGCCAGGAGGGTGATATCTTCAGTCATTAAGGGGGGCATAAGAGAAAGGAGAGGTTCACCTGGTACTGAGAGAAAGGTGAATTCCCGTCAGGCAGCACTCCTTACAAATTCCAAAGGCCACTGCTGTATTACAAGTCAAGGAGCTGGTCTTTTCAGAAATGAGCTGCAGAACTCCCCTGCATGTCAGATTCTTGGATGACAAATTTAGTCCTAATTACTGTATAATTTAATAGATCCTCACTACACCCACCTTCCAGGTAGGAAAATGTTTTGAATATAACTCTTTTGATCAGAGCTAAAACCTGTAACCCCTCCTGTATGAAGTCGGTGGCCAGGTGGGTGTCAATAGGTAGTATTGATATTGAGGGACATTCCTGAACCTGTGACTATGCATGAAGAGTCAGCTAGAATGAATACAACTGAGCTTCTACCCTCAGGTTGTCAAAGTACTAAACACCTCAACAACAACAGTTACAGTTTAACACTCCTGCTCCTTTGGCTTATTATATACCCATAAGCCAAAACATTATGACTACCCTATATGACACAAATAACGTTGACTATCTCATAAAAACGGTCAAGGTTAGGGATATATTAGACAGTAAGCCAATATTGAATACTTGTGGCCAGTCATCAAGCCATAATAAATTTGGTCCTTCTTGTCAAGGGGTGGGGGTCATAATATTTAGTCTCATCCGTGTATATTTATTATACTGTTATTTAATTTTTTTATATATTACTATTTTCATTATGACAGAGTTGAGAGATCTTTCACGTCAGATTATGGTCTGACTGTATACCTTGCAACAAGTAAAAAATCCTTGAACTCATGATTCTAGTTAGAACACCAAGAAATTGCTGTAAAGAGATAGATAGCATTGAGGCTCTTGAGCTATCTTGGTGCTGTGTGATGGTTCTTATGGGTCTTACGCCTGGGAACCAGGCCCATTACTCATGTTCACTGGGATCTGGCTCAATCTTAAAAGCAGGTTAATAACTGACTTTGTGTGTACAAGCAAACCAACTTTGAGAGTGATTATGTTAATGGGCTCAGGCAGAAGGTAAGATCCCTAAAATCTTCCGAAGTAGAACCTTTCCAGCCAGAGAAAGTCCTCTGTTGAGTTTCCTAGTAGCTTAGCAAGCTTTAGGGACTCATGTTCTCCATGAGTACACAACTCCACTTATCTCCAGTGCACGTCCTCTGGCAGGTTACGCTGTAATGTCTCTCTTCAATTATTCTTTCTTCTCATACTTTCACTGTCTTCGACTTGACAACTGGCAGGGTCCCATTGGATAGCATCTCCAAATGAATGAGGTTTGTGACAAGGCCTAACCTCAAGATGATAAGGGTGGGAAATGTGTCAGAGAGGCCTCTGGGAGACGAGAAGGGAAAGCGCAGGGAGGCCAATTGTGAAGGAAAGAACGAGGCCTGGGGCCTAGGCCAAACTCGAGAGCGAGAGAGAGAGGCAGCTGTCAATGCCGCCTCTTTGAGAATGCAAATAGACAAATCTCAGAGGCGGCATTAAACACGCTCACACAACGGCCGCCCAGGGAGGCCACTGGATGCCGCTTGTAGCAAGAGCAGCTGTTCGTGGCAGGAAGTGTTGTCACTGTCAATCAGCAGGGCAGGACGCGGAGCACATGGTGAAAAATGCCACTGGGGACTCTCTGCCATGCATCTGAGCAGACCAGTCATGTGAACATGTGTCCAGTGGGCAAGAAAGGCACCTTTTAGGCCCCGCGTTCAGGAAGGCCGTGGGCGAGAATTCCCTGGACGCCTTTGAAAAAGCAGTGCAAATCAGAAAAGGATCACAACAAAGCACAGCTAAGGCAAATATGAAATTAGCTGTGCTTCACACTGTCTGACGTTCTCAGAAACACTCCAATGGATGGATAAATAAAACTATTCATGCACACCCTTGTACTGCTCCTCTTATCTTCTTCTGCACTCCAAGCCATAATATTTGAATCTTTGATACGGCAACACTCTGTGAGCTTCAGGAATCCGAAAGTGATAAAACACTCATTTTACGTTGTTGCTCATTGAGTTGAAGTGCGTCTAAATGACTCATTAGTTCGTAAACATTTCATCTGTGTCTGACATCACGAGCTGAGCATATATGGTTATCTGCTGGGTATATAAGGCATACATAAATATTAATGAAAGAGTCAAATGATCACGTTCGATCGTACGATTAGATGGACCAATTTCTGTCAGTGACAATTATCGTGGTGTTACATACTGAAGATCATAGGCTGTACATTAAATTTACCATCAGTAAGTTTGCAGAAGCAATGCACATTCTCACGAGGAAAAAGAAGCACCATTATCAGATAATCCTAGATTGCATACTACACAAGTTCAAGCCTATTGTGTTCCTTCCACTTTCAAATATTTCTACTTTCAAATATGTCAAATAAAAATCTAATAAATTGAAGCTCCAGCAATTATACATTTCCTCGCCTGCATAGACATTTATATTCTGGGATGGGAATTTTAAGATAATATCTACATAATTACCCTGAATTTTCACATTAAAGCCCTTAATGATCCATCCACTGATAGCTGTTAGTTCCAGCATTCTGCTTTTTCTGTGATTTCCAAATAGGTCAGTAGGATACTATTAGTCCCCTTTAACTATTTTTGCATCATATACCGGCAGACCAGGGTGGCACGGCGATTGGCTGGTTGCTTCACATCTCTGGGACCAGGGTTCAAGTCTCTGCCATGCGGAGTTTGCATGTTTTCCCCACGTCATCGTGGGTTTTTTCAGAGTGTTCCTTTTCCATGCTACAGTTTAAAATCATGCTAAGTTGAATTGGAGACATACAGTATGTTGGTTTGAATGTGTGTGAATGGTATGTGTGCATGTGGTGTGTGATGAGCTGTTGCCACGTCATGGGTTACTCCCATAGTTCCCAGGATAGGCTCCAGACCCCTGCCCATAGTTTAAAAAATAGGCTCCAGACCCCTGCCCATAGTTTAAAGAATAGGCTCCAGACCCCAACCCATAGTTCCCAGGATAGGCCCCAGACCCCTACCCATAGTTCCCAGGATAGGCCCCAGGCCCCTACCCATAGTTCCCAAGATAGGCCCCAGACCCCTACCCATAGTTCCCAGGATAGGCCCCAGACCCCTACCCATAGTTCCCAGGATAGGCCCCAGACCCCTGTCCATAGTTCCCAGGATAGGCCCCAGACCCCTACCCATAGTTCCCAGGATAGGCCCCAGGCCCCTACCCATAGTTCCCAAGATAGGCCCCAGACCCCTACCCATAGTTCCCAGAATAGGCCCCAGACCCCTACCCATAGTTCCCAGGATAGGCCCCAGACCCCTGTCCATAGTTCCCAGGATAATCTCCAGCCCTCTGCAAGCCTGCATAAGACAAGCCAGTCTGGAAAATCAATGGATATCTGTACACTAGTGCAGCGTGGTATACTGGTTTTAATTTCCCGTACGGTATGAATTTTTCATACTGTAGCATAGCTAAAACAACAGCTGTAATGCTTCAATATGCAGGAAATCATATAATGTTTTTCACTGTTATACGAGCTATGGATCACTGTTACACTATCAAGCTACGTTGACGTGGTAAGGCTGAACTTCAAAGAAAAAAATAACTACTGTGATATATCATGAAACCACCAGAATCTTACAAAATACCATGAAACACATTTTTGGTCATACCGCCCAGTACTACCACACACTTCACATTGACATAAATGTTTTTCCATTATCATACATCCATATACATGAACTCCATCCACATATGTGGAGCATACAAAACATTATGGGTGCCTTCCTGCAGTAATACTTCACTCTGTTCTGCCCTCACAGCCGTGATGGACCCAGCACAGTGTGGTATGTTCTCCACGGGCATGCCGACCCATTCTGTCTACAGTGCTTCCTGCAGTTGTGTTGAATTGGTTGACACACTCAAACCCGCACATCTGGCACCTACTCATACCCCATTCTAAGGCACTTAAGTCTTTTTTCCTCCCTCACACAGAAAATCCATCTCTCAGCGATCTCAAGCCTTAGAAATCCTTTTTTAACCTATTTCCTTCCCTTCATCCACACTGGCTGAAGTGGATTTAGCAGCAAATCAACTGGGGGTCTCAGCTTTCATGTGGATTCACCTGGAAAGTCTATTTCAAGGAAATAACAACTTCCTCTGACGTTCTGTACGATCGGTGCATGAAAATAAATGATTGTAAACTACATAAAAAGGTTATGAACTGCGATGCAATTGTCTTACAGGCACCCAGACCAGTTGCCTGAAAAAGGAAAAATTGTTGCCATGGAGATGTACAAACCCATATGGAAACCAAGTTTATCAATAGTCTGTTAGAAGTGTCACAGAGAGAATTTTAAATAGTGACAAAAAGCATCTTAAAGAAAACCTTTAATAACTCTGAAAATTTGAAACAAATAAGGCATGCCAAAATATCCAACAGTTTCGACATATCGGCGCTATAATTATATTTAATTTGATACTTGACTTTAAACCCACGTAGCACCAGTACAGACTGATGCCTGAACTATATATGCAAGGTGAGGTCCTAAGAATCTGAATAAAACTCTCCAGACTCCAAATCTCAATATCAAAAGCTGGTGTCACCAGCCCAAGAGGATGTGCTGACGGAACAGATTCACAGAAAAACCCAACTTTGCAGTCCTAGACTTCGCCGGAAACAGACGATGCCAAACCTGCAGAGCAAGCAACGATCCCAAATCTAAGGCGGAACAGACGAATATAGATCCAGGAAAAATGTCATTAGGACCCCGTCAGCCGACCAAGATGCCAGACCGACATCTGAGGCCACCTACCTTCTAGCAGTAATGAAAATCAGCAGACCTTATAGACAGATGCATAAAAAACATTATTAAATGTCACTGCAAACATACATTATTCTAAAGTCAAAATTATAAGTGCATATACATGTCACTTTTTTCATGATGAGTTATTCTCAGAACCAGTGCAATAACAGAGATTATGGTGTGAAATCTGCGATTTATTGCCGCATTTACTATATTTATTACGGCATGTGTTCATTATTGAGCTCTGACTGGGACAGCAGAATATCCACAGTATGAGCTCTACCACTCTGCTTGGGCTGCTCTGCCACCCTCATCATTTTCCTATATTCTTACACCCCGTGTCTTAAAACAGAAAAAAATACGATGCACATCCAGCTTCTGTACCGCAGTGTTTTGGTGATCCCATACTACTATTACTGTAACGTTAACAGAAGCCAGGCTTTGCTGAGGCTGATGACAGGAACAGATGTGGAGACGATATTCTCTGTAGGCTGAGCCTGGAACCAGCCTGCACTCCGTTGACAATTTGGATTCAACTGGTGCAGTAAAACAATCGGATCTTATGTTTGATGGTTTAACATCCAATAATGCAGATCTATGATTCTTTACTTTCTGCAGTTGTAAATGCCAATCCACATTTTCCCATTTTTTTCAATTTATTATGTGTAATTTCATATATTGATGCAACGCATTTAAAAATAATCATAGTTACTTATTTTAACGATGTGGCTGCATAATTTAGAAGCACTTAAACCAAGGTAATGACTAAGTAACCTGTGGTTGAATCTGGCAAAGATGGTACAGGTTGGTGACACCAGGAGGTGGACGACATGGATGGTATATACCAGTTCATTACAGAGAATATACATATACACGGTCAAAAATAACAGGTCGTTTAAATATTTAGGTATGTGGGAGGATTGCAATGCCTGGAATAACGGCATGACCCGGCAGAACCTGAAGACCAAAGTATTACACACTGAGTCACTACGCCGCCTCCCTCTCAGACCACACAGTTTGGAGCTGTGGATGAAAGTGGACTGGTACTGGTAACCCTACTGGTACCTATGAACAAAATCTTTAAAAATCATTATTATAAAAAAAAACAAAACAACAAAAAGCCCCAGCATGTGAGTAATAACTCAGAGCAACTCTTATGTGAGGGGAAATTTTCCTAACCTGAGACGGCCGGGGTCCTTCGGCAAATGGA
This sequence comes from Brienomyrus brachyistius, assembly GCF_023856365.1. Classification (NCBI taxonomy): domain Eukaryota; kingdom Metazoa; phylum Chordata; class Actinopteri; order Osteoglossiformes; family Mormyridae; genus Brienomyrus; species Brienomyrus brachyistius. The sequence goes on along the minus strand of NC_064547.1, from coordinate 7,173,689 downwards.
GCATGTCAGGGCACTTTGAGGCAGATTTACAGCTTTCCAGAGGACTCTTCTGTTTTGGAGTCGTTTTGTAATTCTTTTAAAAACACTGACGAGGCCGAATGACTTGAGCTGATTCCAACCAGCCCACCCAGATGACGCACAGGGGCCGAGAGACGTGGTTCTTGGTGATGGCGGTGAACAAATCAAAGGCAGGGGATCAAAGGGAGAGGAAGTCAAAGGATGCGTGGCTGTCAAAGCAGGGAAACGTGTCAGGAAGGGTACAGAGCAGCCGCAATCATTCGAGCTAATGGTGAAAGAGAGTGAGGTTTATTTTCCCCTTTTCAAGAAACACCAGGGAGATTCTCCCAGTTAAAATCGAGCGGTGACAGGTGCGGGAAAGTCACGTTTATGTGTTTCTGGTGAAAATGTCAGGGGAACGTCCAAAACCTCAAGTGAGAGTTTGTATGTTTGTTCCTCATCGACCACAGTAAGTCCAAACAGACCGTTACATTTCACCAGACGGCCCCTTTCAGTTTATACATGTCCCCAATGCACACACTAGAATTTACATTTTTCTTTCTAACCCTCAGACAATTCATATGTTTCTCTTTTTGTAAAGTGTTAATTCGTCACTGGCTGCTGATTCAGCTGAGGATGGATCTGCTGTCTAGAATCTGCTTGCTCTCTCTACAAGCCCGTCTGCATTATCACCTGTGCAGATCCAAGTCTCAAAAATGGCACCAGATGATGATTTGGAAGAAAGAGCCATCCTGATGGGTAGCTGTGTGCCAGAAAATGTCCCTGACAATATCGACTGGGAGATGAATGAAGGAGAAGCTGCAAGTCGTGGATTCTTGTTGGCCGAAAAGTACGGAAGACACGCTCCCCTGAGGTCACTGTGAAGCTGGTGGCCTCCTTGAACTATGCACAGCACCACCTGCTGGTTGGGAGGTACAAATGCAGATGGTCTGAGGCTCTGAGTGACTTCCAAAGGAAAGGGAAGATGTTGGATAAGATCCTGGCAATAACCTGCATGATACGGAGTAGTATACATGAGTGTACAGTTAAAGTGCTGTGTGTGTGTGTGTTTGTGTGTGTGTGTGTGCTTCTCTGACATAGCTGGGGACGGGATGGCCATCGGGAAAAAAAAGCAAATCTGGTGGGACCTACATTTATTTCCAACTGTCCCCATATTAGTCATTGTGCAATTGATCACTTCGCAGAAGATCCAAGAGACAGATTCTTGGTTTCCCTAGACAACATTCCCATTGCGTAGTGATGAACATTTTTGCTGATATCATTTGTCATGCGACTGATTAACTCCTACCGATGGGTGACTAATGGCCTATTTTTTTGGGATGGGGTGTTGTTTTTAGAAGAGAAACTGCAAATTGGAAATTGTTTACAGGCAAATTAATCATCCGGTTCTGGGCAGTAAAAAGACAGCGGGGATCAGGCAACTCATCACCACCCAGTGGCCGGACACCAGGAGAAGAAAAACGCATTACTGGGTGGATTGGCCCTATTATATTGGCTGGGCATTCATACACAGAAACACATGGGTGGTGTGGAAGTCACAGAGAATGCTGGATATGCACGCCAACTGTAAGCTCTTTGCTGAATGATTCTCTCCGCCTGTCATCCACCAGATACTCTGACCACAACACCCCTCCCCCACAGACTCCACAAAATGAAACACACCAGGTAGGCCATAGGCTGTTCTGCTCTGACTTCCTGTCCCAGAGGAAGGCGGGGCCAGGGACAGGAAGAGCTCAGTGTGGGCAGCCTGTCTGTCTCAGAAAGGAGTCGCCTGAATGGGATCATTCATTACGGCCCATTCCAGCTACTCCTCAACTACAGCTGTACATAATTACGTCATTTTCTTTCTCTTCCCAGTGAACTCGACCGGGCACTGATCCCTGTCAGCACATTCATTTTAATCCTTAACTTTTAATCCTTATTCCTCTGTTTTGTTTGGTCACTACGCTGTGTTGCACCTGTCCCCATCAAAAGCTCCCCTTAATGAAGCTGTTCTTGCATGCCTACGCTCTCTGATTTTCTATGCAGTTGATACGTTACTGATTTGCCTCTATCCTCAGCTCTCATCTCAAATGAGTCACTGCAAATCATGTGGCTAGTCACAGTTGTACCGTCCATGGCAGGAGGTGAAGGACTTCAGACTCTTGTGCCTTTGCAGCACATCTCTGACCACCTTGCCCTCTCCTTTCCAAACCACCAATCAGCTGGAAGCACGTCGAAGGACTACGAACTGATTGGAGGAGAGACGTGACCTTCTCTCCCGGTGACTGAACACTCGCTGATGCGGAATGCTCTCGATGAAGACCTCTGCCACAGTACGCTAAGGAGCCCCTGGCGATTTCCTTCCCTCTGTTGGGGGAGCAAAGCGGATTTGTTCCGACAGGGCTATAAAAAGTGCGGTAGGAAACACTCACCGATTAACTCTTTGTTCCTCACGTCTAACGCCATGTTCCTCAAGGCGGTGGCCACGGCGCACACGACCCGGTCGTTGTCTATCCGCAGCAGCTCCACCAGAATGGGCAGGCCCTTCTCCTTCCGGACTGCCACACGGATGTACACTGACCACTGGCAGGAAGAGAGGAGCATGGTCAGAATCCCCCATCACAGGGCGCCGGACCGCTGGAGGAAGGCCCGGCTTAAGCGGTTCCACACCTTCTCTAACACCCCTTGGGGGAAGACGTCGCGGCCACATATGCTCTGTGCCGGATTTGTCAAAAATCCAAAGCTGCCCCAACCCCAGAGCGTAAGAAGCTTTTTTAGGATTAGCGGAATTTCCGCTTCTTTCATCGCTCCCCTTGCCAGCTCCGGTTAAACGATGTCTGGGCGTTAGCTTCATACGAATGTGATGCATTTCCAAAGTTCCCTAATCTGTTCTTGCCTCGGTTTGGGCAAGCGAGTCCAGAGAAACTGACCTCATGACAACCTTCATCGTGTGTGAAAACCCTCACAGCTTACAAATGGTGACCATCATCACTTATCTGGAATAACAGCAAAACTACATCGAATCTGTATGATACACAGTGCACTGAAAACATAGTCAATTTAGCAAGAATTAATGCAGAGTTTTAAAATGCAGGTGAACACAGGGGTCATTTGCAATTTCCATTATTGCTAGTAGAAGGTGATTATCTTCAGGTCCAAACTAAAGTAAATTTTGGTAAAATCCGAATGTGTTAGACGCCATGTAGCACCATTCCATCTGAATGTTGAAAACGGTGCACGTTTCAGGCTAATTGCATTTTGATAGAAAGACATAAATGACTCTCAGTACTCAACACACTAAACACAGACCCAAGCACACATTTCTTGAAAGTATATTCAGACATTTTGAAGATGGGTGAACCTAGAAAGAGATTTGTGATAGCAGTTACAACAAAGACAGTGAACATGTCTCCTGCCCTGTATCAATACACTGACACATACGGACTCATGAGCCCGTTTAGCACAGAGTCTCAGTTCAGAGCTTAATGATTATACACCGCAAAACAAGAGGGCAAAGGAGACTGGCGAAAATACAGGTACCGTTTGATACACTGTGAGTTTTTGGATCCTTTTTTTCAGCTAAGGGAGCCTCGAAACTGACCTCCACAGCCGCATCCATTAAGGAACCTGAAAAACATCCAATCCCATTGGACTATTTCACCGGATTTGCCGGTAATGGCAAATGCAAAAACAGCGCTCCTGTCTGAGCGAGGAAGAACCAGGAAGCTGTTAAATTGTAAGGCTTTTAAATTCTGCACGAGGAAACTGGGCACTAAAAACAAGCCGTGTGCAGCAGGGTAGATGCCGTTGTTCCTTGCAGACTCTCTGGCACAGTGCTTACACAGGGTTATGGATCTGAAGCCGCAATTTCTGTATAATGATACAATAAAATTATATCAGACTGAGCCAGGGTAACAGTCAATAGCTTCTTGCTTTGACTGGTCTTATGTGTATTTAACAGTAATATGCACGTTAAATAATGCAGTCCGGGTGCAAACCAGAGTCTGCCAGTTGGTAACCACTGGTATATACAGTACTTTATGTGTTGTATTGTATGTACCCTACTCTGTCATTGCTGTTAATCTTCAGCATAATATGCTGAAGGAAAGCAAGTAGTTAATTGTACTTTTACAAATGACAATAATGTTTTTGAGTCCTTGAGTTCTACACTTCAGGACGACATCAGTTGAGGTGTAGCAGGGTGCGGTGCCCTCCCAGACAGACCTGAGGACCTACCTTCCAGCTCCCAGCGGCCAGGTTCTGCAGCGCCCCCGCAGCGCCCTCCAGTGTGTCCGGGTTTGAGCACTCCGAGAGCAGTGTGAGGTAGGGTTTAACGATGGAGGGGTGCCACAGCATCTGGATCCCTTTGGGGGGGTCGGTGGACTCGGGGAGGGGGCCCAGGCCATCCCACTGTTGATGGAGACAAACGGGTGATGGTGGACTCACCGGAGTCGTCAGCAGATTGGGGCACCTTGCATGTACAGGCGTTTTGGGATGCACCTGTCCTGCCAAGCAGGCTTTGGCAGCAAGCAGAGAGGATTCTCTGCCAAATGGGTGAACAGCAGGTACAAAGTAAAAGACTTCTATTTATTTATCCGGTTTCTAAGCACTCTTTCGTCACCAGTGATTTTCACGTGCTTTTCGGTTCATTCGGCTGAGCATGGCAATCCGAGCTAAGTGCCACACTCAAGGGTACAACCGCGTTTCCTCGTCTGGCATGGCGCTCTTCTGGTAACAGCTCTGCTTTCGGATCGCGGCGCCATCTGCTCTGTTCCCAACACGGCGCTTTCCAGTTCATTGCCTCGGGTCAATCGGAGCACGACGAGAGCGGGGGCCTTGCTGTGGCAGGCGGCTTCTGCCGGTGCCAGGGTGGCGATGAGGCGGCGGGCATCGGCCACGGCAACGACACGCTAGTGTGTTGGATACGACACAAGGTGTCACAAGATGACACGCGATGAGTGTGCGGTCACCTTATGTGGGCTCCCTGAAACCTGTATGTCTGTTACCACCGCAAAGATGTCTTTCGTTAGAATGGAGTGTAATTGGTGTAAGATAACCACACCATGTGTAATGAACCATCTCACGCAGAGGCAAGGTGCTTCAGACATACACTCTTGAGCCAACTTATTTTAGTACGGCACATTCCTGGACGCCTGCGCCTTGTGTCGTTTCCTTGCACCTCCTCCAACAATTAATAAGCCCATGTACATTTATTAGCTCAGCCTTGAGGACAGCCTGTGCTGCTCAATTAATGGCCCGAGGGGACTGCAACGCCCACGGGCCTGTTTCCAGGCTGGCAGAAGAGCCATTTCGAAAAAGGAAGACCGGCTTCTCCGAGGTGACAAACATACTCCGCTATTTTATTGAGAAATACTCCCTCATTATCAAACCACTGCCCCATCTCGGTTGCCGCTTTTCCCAGCGAATCTGGGCAATTTAAGATAAAAATGACTTGAAGTAACAAAGTCAACGAATACATAGATATTTAAATGGTTTTAAATTGGGTGTAGCCAACCATCCGTTAATTGAATCATTTTCAGTACTGACTGACTGAGGCACAGCGATTCAAATCCAGGTAAACAAACAACGTAAATCAGGGGTTCCCAACAGGCATTTAATACCTTTAGAAAAAAACACAGCCCAAGGCAAGAACGCAATTGCACGTCAGCGTTAGCTCACACTGGAAGGTTTTCAGTGATTCTGAGCTGGATTTCGCTGTTTAATGACCTCACCTGTTTGCTGTTAAGCTCTCCACATCTTAAAATGTCCAGCCTCAGAGGTGACTACTGAACTTTTGGAGCATCAATGCCAAAAACATAATCAAATACAACCACGAATCTTATTAAAGTTTCAGATTAAAAATACACAGAATGACCAACTAAATGGGAATTGGTACAAGAGAAATTTTTGAATCCTTTCTGTTTATAGATAAGTACTACTAAACAGTTGCTTTTGTTTGTTATTTTATTATTAAAATGACATTTCACACATGTTGGTACGGATGAACACGGATGTTCTGAGCTGTTCATCTGCAAGGAGAAAAAAATTCTGCGAGGTTGTTTGAGTAACAGGAAGACTACTTAAACAAAGTGACTAGAAAACGACCAATTGGCTCTTGTTAGCTGTAGCCCATGTGATAAACAACAGGTTGGCGTGTGACTCTGCAGATTAGGACTCAGAAGATCCTAAGTTCAAATCCCATGGCTGGTAAGCGGAACCCAGTTTGGCCATTGAGCAAGACCCTTAACCACAAAGAACTTCTAAGGGGATTGAGAGTAAGTGGCCGACCCTGTCCTCTGATCTCAGGCTTTGCTCACACCTCTGTCTTTAAGCTGTTTTCTATCCCGCCATGAACTTCCCTCTCAAACCAAATTTGGGACATCATTTCATATTCCTTAAATGCCACACTCCCCACCTAAACAAATTGGTCACCAGAAGATCATAAATTGATGCATTCATCCCCATAATATGCCGCCAACACTTTGACCACAATACTTTTGTAGACTCTGCATACTATAAATCAACACACAACGTTCATTTCCTTACTACTGTACTGGCTATATGCATATATCATATATCTAGCAAGGAGGCTAACTATGCCATTGATAAAAGACTGATGATCTATCTTATTCTGATCATTTCTCTAATCACAGATGGATGCTGTAGTATAAGTATAATTTGGGAGTTGTATACCATCGGCAATATGGTGGCAACCTTGAGTGGGTGCGTTGTTATGGAAACAATCTCCCAGTTCTGGTCTGAATACTTAATCCTTTATTCAAACACTTTTTTTTTTTTTTTTTTTGCGAGGGCGAGGTCGCTTTCGTCTGCTCTGCCGTCGTTGAGTTTCTTCCTGATAACGATCGAGACGGATGTATTGCTGGGGCGTACGCTCCGGTCTCTGGGTAACGAGCACACAGACAGTTTCAAAAGCTTGAAAAAAGAACAAAAAAAAACTAAATTTACAATTTAAAAATGGCCTAAAATAGCTTAGAGGGATTTTCGAAATGCCTGGATTGTGGGAGGACAGGCCACTAAATGATAACAAATGGAGTTATGTTTCTTAGTGGTGAAAGGAAAGCGGATGGTTGCGACCTCCCCAAAAACTGTCTGCTTGAGCAGTGAGATCTAAAGTCACCGTCCCGCAACTCTGTCATAGGCCTGTCAAGCACGGGACGCATGATAAATAGCCCAGTGGGGAGTCTAGCAGTTAAAGATGCGGTACCTTGGGTGTTAAAATGCAACCAGTGTAATTTAATTTACTTATTTAACTACATTCTGTAACGTTTAAGCCAGTAAGATTTAAAAACATAAAAAGAATGCGAGAATGATAGCACGTGCCCGAGATGGTGATTTGCATGCTATGGGGATCAGCTTAATATCGTGCAGCGAGTGTACAGAACGCCGTCGCGACAGGGGTGATGAATCGAGCAGTGGAATGACTGATGGGGCGGCTTTTATGAGCTCAGCCCTGATTGGGCTCGCCGCATCATGAGAGCGCTTTAGGGATCCATAACTTACTTTTCACTTCTACTGGAGCTGTAGACGGTCACATTTTTCAGGCGGGCATTTTGGTGTTGGGTGATACATCCCCTCCAATTTATAAGCAGGCCATTGGGCGAGGGGGGGGCAGCCTTTAGGGCTACAAAGTGATGCCTGCTGGACTGTGAGTCGCTCCGAGGAGCTGCACTCTAAAGCAAAATGTCAGACTTGTTGTGGGGGGGTGAGGGGGACTTGCTGATAAATGATTTGTAGGCGGAAATTAGTTTCCTCTCCGGCCTTGTGGCACAGGCAACCCCTTTCGGAGTGTCTGGGTGGGATTGGCGGATATCACCCGGTCGGGAATGTCGAGGCTCCTCAAATGTTCGGGCGTTTTTTTCCCGGGCCCAGTACTGGAGCAGTAGTTATAGGATCCCACTGACCAAAGTATTGGAATGGCCCCTTCAGTCTCTGATTGTTTTGGAAAATATCAAAACACAAAGGGGGACACCAAGGATAATTGTTGAACAGGGTTAGCTGTTCTCAGGCACATCTTTCGGCTTAGCTTAGGTTCCTTCAGACCCTATTGCTGTTTGGCAAACTAGCACAAGTTTACCATGAAAAAAACAAATGTTTTTTGCATTGTGCCATTTTTCTACATTCTATATAAATGGGACTCTCCCGTACAGAGGCAGTGATTAGTGAAGCTCTCTTTTTTGACTATTCTTCCTACTTACATTCAATATTGAATATATCATCAATCTTTTGCATAGTCACTAAAATGCTGTGCCATTTATTTTTTGTTCATTTATGAGCAATTAATTGGGAAATAGAATGCATATTTGTTTTATTGAACAAAAAAAGGTTTTGCACTTGACCTGGAATTGAGTTAACTACATATAAAAAATTCTCGGGATATGGCAGTGAGAGACTCTTCTACTCACAAATATACGGTACAGTGTGGGATTCGGGTAATAAATGCCAGGACACCTGTAATAGAAACAATACGGTTTGACCAGCATTTCCTCTCTCTGCATGGTCATTTTATTCTAGAATCTACTCCTTAATCGCTTCTAGTGCTACCTTTTGCCGCTTTTCCCTGGTGCTACAGGACAGCGAATGCTGACAGATCAAAGTACCCGGGAACTGTGCGAGGATGAGCATTAAGGCATTCTAAGCACCCGGCCAGTGTGGTTCTGTAATCGATTTAGTTTCCTATCACTAGGTGAGGACGGATAGCAGACAGATATCAGCTTCTTCTCCGGCTGCCGCTGCCCAGGCCTTCCTTCAAATCTGCTGGCTTAACTTGTCTTTTGTGTTGTGGAAAGTACCGGCACCCTTCAGCAGGATGTGCTGTCAGGCCTCAGGTCCGCATGCGTCTTTAGGTCACATATATGATGTCACTGTCCTTGTGACTGACCGCTCATAAGTACAAACGTTTATCCGTTAATCCATCTTTCCATCTATCCATCTATCTGGTTCCATGGAATTGGGGCGCAGAACAATTCCAAACAACACTGGGCACACCTTAGATATCAGGCAGGGAACACGGAACATAATTCATTTTGGAGACACCAACTGAAACCAAGGAGGAAACCAACATAATAAGGCAGAACATGCATGACACAAGGGGAGATGGGATTAAAGCCTCAAAGCCTGCAGGCCATACTGCTCCACGCCGAGTCGCTATGCCTCCCAAAGGCAGCAATGTAATGAATTAAAAGGACCCTAAACATATTGACCTACAGTGTTGGTACCTCACATGCCATTAGATCACAGTGTCCATGAGAGCCCCTCTGTGAGCAGAGAAACCCCCATTCATGAAAATAAATCAGCACTGTGAAATAACTAATTTCTATACCTAGCAGATAAGGGCCTCCCCCTGTACCTCAGCACATCCCGAGGCCCACCTCCTCCTGATGCTCGCCTCGTTCCCTTGTCCCTCACCCAGGCCCTGCCTAGCCCACCTCCTCCTGATGCCCGCCTCGTTCCCTTGTCCCTCACCCAGGCCCTGCCTAGCCCACCTCCTCCTGATGCTCGCCTCGTTCCCTTGTCCCTCACCCAGGCCCTGCCTAGCCCACCTCCTCCTGATGCCCGCCTCGTTCCCTTGTCCCTCACCCAGGCCCTGCCTGGCCCACCTGGTCCTGAGGCTCGCCCCGTTGCCCTGTCCCTCACCTCATCCCTATCTGGACCATTTCTCCCACCTGATCCTGCAGCTTCTTCTTCTTCTTCTTCTTTCCCCAGCAACCCGAGCTCTCGCTGTCCTTGCCGTTGGCATCTCCGCACAGCAGGCCGTCCAGCTCGTCAGCGCCCGCCTGCTGTCCCTGAGAGGTCTCCGCTGCCAGGCGGTACGACAGGTTCCTCAAGATGCACACACAGTTTTCTATGGTCTGCGGGAAGACAAGGGCAAGGCAGTGTTATCTGACAGGCATGAAACAGCGATTCGCCTCACTGATACTAAAATCACCAGAAGCAAAACTGAAACCCTATGAATTAAAAAGCAAATCTTCTGAAGAACTTAAAATCAGGGGTATGGCTGCTAGTATCCCCCCACATAAATACCTCTAAATATTTCAGCAGGCAATTACATTTTATATACTTACCTTTAACTTTTGAATTATTATTTTACTTTATAGAGTTCTCACGGAAGCTCATTTCATTGCCTGCATCTATTGCAGCAAGCTGTACTGTTGTGCTTTTGTTAAATAAACTTGGTTTATTTTGACCAATCACGTTACTCTGGATATGAGTATTCACTAAATGAATAAAAAATAAATGTAATGAGCATAAATTTGATGATTAATCACGTGACTCTGATTAGTTTAAATATGGTGATGGATCATGTGACACACGTTCGCTTCTTTCTTGTGGAGATGAAGGACAGCTCCTCTTCTTTCACGTCGGATTAGGAGATGACTGGTATCAGATAGTGAAAAATGCCCCCATCCCCCAGCTTAATCACCCTTCATTTACTGCAGAGACAATCAGAATGACAGCTGGATGTTTGACGGGTAGGCCTCAAACCCTGAAACATCCTCTGAGGAGGCCACAGATGGGAAAGTGATTAACACTTTTTAAAAACTGGTTGTTAGGGGCCGGGAATGACATAGGTGGTCTCCATGCGGGCCCTCAGATGGCTGTGTTCGATGTGACACAGGTGACGTGCCATTCTGGGTGTCACCTGTCTGTTTGAATCTCACCCTGCTGCCTGTACTCCGAGCCCAAACACAGACGACCTTGCTGAAGGCTCCCCCTGCTCTTCCTCCCTTCGGGATTCATCGTCGAAATGCTTGACAGGGTAAATGAATGCAAATGAAATACATGCAGCACTTGTCAATGCGAGACAAGAGTGCCACCAGAAAAGGGTGGGGCTTCTGCCCATCCGTGGGAGGGGAGGTGGGTGACCGCCACTATCCAGGTGTCTTCAATTCAGCTGCCCCCTCATTCCCCGCATTTCAAAGCTCACTTTCGTTTGGAGTCAGCTCCCGATCCGTGATCACGACTAGTTTCGGCTTTCCTTCCAACACAAGACACCTACCATGAGGCAGATCTGCTTTCGTTTGCACTAACTTATTTGTTTTTGCTCTTGTATTGTGCTAATCCCATCCCAGCCTCGTCGACCATCAGTCCCTGAAAGGAAATACACCCTCCCAATTCACATACGTTCTCTGCCAGATTCCCACGTCAAGCGGTTCTTGTCGGGCCTCCAGAACAAAGGCGGTACGTGGACCTCCAGCTACGGCGGCCAGGCATCATTGTGTAATAACATCCTGCAGGCGAGCAGAAGCCAATGCAGCCACCGGCCCATGCGGTGGACAGACAGAAACGACGTGTTAGGCGACTGTAAAGAATCAACCATGGCGAGTGAGTCACCGGGTTTAGCCAGAGAAAAGAACACTGGGAGACGGCTTTATACTGATGCACCTAAGCCAGAAAATGAAAAGATCAGATGATTTAGTCACAAGACAACCTCAGCAGGTGATATTTGCTGTTATTATATTACCAGAGTCCTCATTAGGAGGATTCTGCAGATTGGAATCCAGACAGGAGCTAGAAGACTAATTACAAAGAGGAAAGTTGGAGGACAAGACCAGACTCAATCTTTTAAAAGAGGAAACGCAGATGGACTGGGCAAACAGGGGCGATTCTGACTGACCTATAGGGGGTTTCAAGTTTCTAGTCAGTATGGTTTCAGTCTTTTAAGAAATACAGGGCGGGGGGGTGGGGGGTTTGAAATGGGTACAAAAATACGGGACAGACTGAGGCAAACTGAGGCAAAAAATAGGGTGCATGAAACCCTGATTCTGGGTCTAACATTGAGATGAGATTAAACACACAGAAATCTCCCCCAGTGGAGACAGCGGTGAATCCAGGCAATATCCGTCACCCGCCTGAGCTGGAGCAAACCCTACTGGCCTCAGTCACGGATGGTTTAATACCGCCATTGCAGACCTCAACAGTAATCGCACTCGGTTGGACGTCTGCTAATGATATTTGGAAGCAGAGTTTGGACACTGAGCACAGCTGATTCTCTCTGACGGTACAGTTGAATGCTCAATCGTCATTAAGACGAAAGCATTGTGGCACTGCTGAGCAGGGGTCAGCAGTTAAATCACAATTAAGGAACGCAATTATGATGTCACAGGTGACTGTGGCAACCTTGAGAACTTGGCCATCCATAAAGCTGTTTATTTTGCTACCAGAGCCCCCCAACACTCCCATACCCCAATGCACCTGCCTTGCGTCCGTTTTGCACAGAGTGATAATTGGATGAGAGATGGGTAACTGGGATGGAGTGATAATTGGGTGAGAAAGCGGGAGACGCCGGGTCGGACCTTGCTGTCGATCTCGCTGCTGCCCAGCGCGCTCTGGATGACGTAGAGGAGTGAGTCAGTCAGGCCTTCGCACTCGCGCATCCTCCGCCGGGCCTCCTCCCCCGCCGAGCTCACGTTCCTGCAAGGAGAACACTGGCTCAGCCCAGTCCAGGACCCGGTCGTGTCCGGATCCAGTGAGCAGTCACTCTGTTACTCAGCACGGCCCACATCTCAAGGATCAAGAATTATTTGTCACTATGCAAGTGCTTTACATGAATACAATGGAATTTAGCAGCTGCTTCCATAATAACATAAATAGCACATATACACAGAAACATGCATACATACATGCATGCATAACAATCAAACTAGTATTAGATAAATACTATACAAAAATAGGACAAAGAAATATATACATATATATATATATATATGTGTGTGTATGGGTGTGTGTCTGGGAATTCCCTGTTAAATATTTAATTAAATAAGCTCTGTACATTTTGCACTGTTCAGAAGTAACCACACAAACATATCATGTATACAGATCAGTGTGAGCATCACCAATGAATATTAATACATTGTCTCTCCAAATGAATATATTAATACTGTCCAAGTGAGTACTGGTTTAATGAGTACTGACATGCTGAGTACTACTGTAGTATAGTGAGTACTATTCCAAGGCCCAAAGGGCCTTGTCCCCAATGGTGCACTGAATATTACACCCCAGCGTGCAGATCCTCACCAAGCTCAGGCGCAGTGTGTACCAACCCCCTCCCTGCGCAGCAATGCTTGCCAATCTTCCCTTTTTTGCACAGAGGTTTACGGCTGAGTGTCTCCGCGCTCTAAATGTGTGTGCGTGTACAGAACAAATATCTGGAGCCTGAATAATGAAACAGAAGTGTTCTCAGCTTCAAAGCGACACAGTTCCTCAGCGTCATTTACAATGCAGATCCATCAAGCTGAGACAGACCAGAGAGAACATACTCTGTTAGGCCTTGTCATTCAACTGACTCCACTCCATTGCTTCTGTATTGCTATAAATATTTGATTAATGTTGCCCTGAGGGTAAGTGGATGTTGACACCTTGTATTGTCTCACTGTTTATAAGTGATGCAATTATATTTGCTTAACCGACAAAAAAGTTGCCGTGCGTCAAAGTAATTTGCATAATTCTGCACAGGCCATTTGAAGGTCGATACTTCGTAGCCCTTTAAAAGCAAATTTTATTTTGCTAGAAATGATTAAAACTGCCTCGGAGCTTTGACACGCCCTCAATGTGCCTGATTTTACGACACAGTCGAATGAGTTTAAGTACGACAGCAATACTGATGGATGAGCTATGTTGCTTAAAACTGCAATGATGGATTCCTGCATCACTTGCATCTGTTACACCAGTAAGTGTCTTAAAGATCACATATGTTCCTCTAAACAAGCACATGGGGTAAACTAAGGTAACCAGAGGTCACATTAAACTGTCATTTCCTAGTTATTACAATGTGATTGGCCATTTCAGGGCAGGAGAGCTACAGCTTAATCTGCAGTCATGTAATTCACACCTTGTACCCAAGTCATCCTCAAAACGATGCTAATAACAAAAGAGAGCTTGTGAAAAACCGAGAACTTTATAGAAATCAAGAACTTGTATTTTGCACTTTGACATGGAGTCAAAAAAGCAAGTATCAACATCTAGACTACAGGTATGAATTTTGAGTGGTGAATGCAAATATCGAGATCCTTCTACCCAGGGACGGATTATGGGTTGTGTGGGCCCCTGGGCAAAACATTCGCGAGAGCCCCCCCCACCACCACCACCACCACCACCACCACCACAACCACCACAATTCAAGGGCCCTTGGCAGCCAAACGCCCTCCCTATAGGGTCAGGGGCCCTTGTAGGCAGAGGATCAAAGAATGTAGGCCCTCTAAAATACATTGTTGATAAGCGTTGCAAATTGTTTTGGGCTAGGGGCCCCTGGGCAGCGGCCCCGCTGGCCCGGTCCGTAATCCGTCCCTGCTTCTACCTGTCTACTATTAAAGCCTTCTGGGACATAAGCCACCAACAAGTGCTCTCCAAACATCTTTCTCCTGAGCTTCTCTCTCCAGCTAGCTCCAGGTATAACCCACCAGTCTCATGGTCTCAAAGGCAGATGTTTCTTGGTCTTTTGCACTTTGCACTCCAGCACAGGATCTGCCTGGTGATGCCCTTATCACAACACAAGCCCCCTCGTCTAACCCATCCCCAGAGACTCTACACCATCATAAAGAACACCCATCCCTACCCAGGATTCAGGCCCCTACCCCTTCTTCACCAGAGTTTGGGACCACTAATGTACCTTCACCATTGTTAGTTGGCAGGTATTTTATGATATACCTCCTACCACCACAACAGCAAACTCAAGATTTTTATTCACGCAATAATTTTTCTGCAGCTTTCAAATACTACATGTACAAAGCAAGATGAATGTAATGCAGCTCTGGTGGTAGACGCTAGACTCTTCTCCAGTGGTTTGATTTAACACAGCATCAAGAGAAAACCAATAAACTGTTAATAACAGGATGCACATGTACAAATGACATATGGCGAGACAAAGAAATCGTCCTCTGGGATGAGAACAGAGCTGCACCTAAATCTGCATAAGACAGTCCAGACTCTCACACACATTGCACAAGACATTTAACTTCACTGCAATTTGCTTTCTGATACCAGAAAATTCAATTGTTAAACTCCACTAACGTCAACATGAGGAGAAATTACTCTGAATTTAATGGAATTAGAAAATTAAAAACCTTTATTACACTGTCTTTTCACAGGAGTTGAAAAGCCAAAATGTTGATGTATTGATTGCATAGGACATTAGGGCTCTGAATTAAACCATGTATGCTTTTAGTTTTTTTTTTTTTATTTCAAACCAGTTAAGCCTTGGCATTTATGGAATAAATGAGCATAAAAGGTAATGAATCCCAGGTTTCGCGCATTTAAATAGCAGTATATGATCAGAATGGATTAAATCACCGACCAGGTCCATTAGTAAGTGTGTGAGTTTGGAGAGCAAGGATTCCTTCATGTCACTGGGGCACTTAATGCCCCTACCCTAAACCCTAAACCCATCTTGTTCGCTTGTTCTTGTCAACTTTCTTTTGTTTTAATTCCATCTGCAGGTTCTCTAAACTCACCTCCACTCCTGTACCCCATGGCATCCCTCCCCTGTGCCACGTAGTTCCCATCACCATCCCACCTGCAGCAGGCCTTACAGCAGGTACCTTATTTCCCGCCAGTTCAGGACGTCCAACCTTCTCCCTCGCTCTGTCTCCTGGCTTCACTGACCAACATGCTTATTAACAGTTGGCATTCAGACTCACTGCAAGTTTTCCTAGCTTAGCCACAGACCTCCTTTTGAGTATAAACAAGATTCAGTGCACAATCTGCTGCACTGAGTGCCGTCTGATTACGTTGTCGCTTAGCACAATATTCTGTTTACATAGCAGCAAAACAGACATCCTTACCCACAGCTACCGTTCCTGCACTTTATCCATATGTATGACCAACAGCTGGCTGTTTTCCCTCCATAAATTTAATTAACTTCACTCAAGGGAACAGCAGCAAGCGGCTGCAGGCAAATATTTTGGTTATAAGTCATACAAATCCATCACTGCTGGGCTACCTGCTCCCATATCTGCGTGTCCATAACACATCACCGAGTATCTGCAAGTACCACTGCAGCCATGTTAACGACTTAACCTGGCTCAGCTTCTCAGTCTGACATGCCTCAGACTCCCAGCAGAGCACAAATTTCCCCCCAATATAGCCTTGACAAAAAAAATTCAGCATTACAATAGAAAAAAAGGTGAACTGAATCACAGAAAAATGTCAGCTATGCTAATATGTGCTTCAGACAAGCCCCAACTCTTCTACTACTTTAACTAATTAAACTTCTAATTAATATTCATGCTAATCAAATCTTTCTGGAAGTAAAAGGAAATTATGGGTGAAGGATAGTTTCAGATGGGGTGAAAGGCTTATTTTGCCTTGGTATTCTTGTTTTTGTGCAACGTTCTGAAATCCTGCTTGCTTGTTACTTTTCAACAGATATTTTAAGTCATCGTTAATGAGAAGCGGCATGACCACATCCTGTTACAGGGGAGCTCTGCAGGACCACGGATGGACCGGTGCCAACATCTCACACAAGTAAGGAGACACAGGGGAGCTACGGAGACGCTAACCACAAGGCAGGTCAGGCGGCATCACATCGAGGGAATTTATTTCTCATAAGATCACATTAGCAGCCTGCAAAACACACATTGCTCCGACCACTGCAGTTTGGATTTGGCTCCCGTAACAATATTGTAATTACTGCCAGTTTTTCATAAATATGTGTGCCAACAATAAAGCAAAGCATCACAGAATGTCCTAGAAGCAGTAGACAGATTACTGCATGCAACAGACATTTCATCATACACATACAGACACTCCTCACTCAATGACCGAGTTTCATTCCTATGACTAGGTCGTTAAGCGAATTGGTCAATAAGCGAGGAGCCGCCTCTTATTCATATTTCAAATGTACTGTACTGGTAGTGGGTTTGTGTCAGCCATATTTAGATATTGTTTTAATGTCACCTTTGCAGCATTTATATGATTTTGTTCCTGTCATTCATACAGTAGTGCACTATATACAGTAATAAATAGAATAGAGGAAGTCAGCTCTAATACTCTATACATTACACAATAAAGCACAAATTTATAGACAAAATAAGTAGTCTTGGAGATTGCAAAACCTAGTGTAGTGAATACTGAGTGACTGCGAGAGCGAGACTGAGACTAAGAAGGGTGATGCGAGATGAGATGCTTCATGCTGAGACGTCGCGTAGCTGTTTCCACGACCAAAGTTCTCGTGCAACATACAATATCGAGTGGTCGGACAGCTATTCTTAAGTCCGCACGGTCGTCTAACGGGTAAGTCGTTAAGTATGAAGTGTTTGTATAGAATGGTAGATAAATGAATGGAATATACTTGAATTTATGATATTTTAATATGGGGGGCAGTGTGAGGCCTTGTGAGTTAAGACTCTGTACCTGTGAGGTCGATCGCCGGGTGAGCAAGGCCCTTAACCCTAATTGCTCCAGAGATTGTCTGGCCCAACTTTCACAATTGTATATCATTTTAGACAAAGGTTTGTGCTACATAAATAAATGCACTACATCTTGCCTTCAGGTGCTTAGCTGACTGAAATGTTTACCTATTTAGGTAGAACAAGAACAAACCGTATATTGCTCAGTCTGACAGGAGGCATCTGGCATCTTCTCTGTAAAGCACCTTTGTCAAAGAAATAAGACTCCCTTGTCAATGCAATAGTTAAAATTACAATATTCTCCTACAGTTTCAGAACAATGGTCTTAAATGGCCATTGTTCACTGACCATAGTGGCTCACACTTTAAATCAGGAAAAAGCTTAGACTTTATACAGAAATCTACCCTATAACACCTTTACCAAAACGATTTTCCCAGCAGGGAGGCCATGTTAATGGATCAGTCTTAATTTTAATAGCTAATTACAGCATTAGACGTCCATTAGCTCTGTCCAAATCAATGCCAACTGTGCAATCAAAATTAAGGCTTCTATTTTTACATTCCTTTTTTTCTCAAGATCCCACATTGGTGTGAATAGATCCAACAAACAGACTCCTTTTGGCTATCTACTCTTTTTTCTCTTTCCTGTTATTACAGTTACTATTGAAATCACAATATATGGGCCTGGAGAATCTTGTTCATTAGGCTCCAGGAATTACCGAACGTGGCCCCCAGCAACAGCGCCCTGTCCCTGGACAGACCACTGCCATCGCTCGGAAATTTGGCTGAGGTCTCCGGCTATGAGAGAAGATGAATCGGGAAACACGTTTCTCATTACTCAAATCCAGTAAATGTCAGAGAGCTTGTGATTATCTAGCATTTGGGAAGATGCATCATTCACAAAAATCATGCTCATCTCCCTTTATTGGGCATTATTGCACACTGGGTTATTATTCAGCATCACTGGAGATAAAACCTTGGTGCTGAACTAATGATCTGTCTGTGGATCCATAGGTCATTCTTCTTTCAAAGCTATCAAATATTTCAAACCTTTCAGGGATGCCAACTCTCACACATCTGGCGTGACACTCACGCTTTCAGACTCTCACACCCATGCAAGAATTCTTACTCCATTGTAAACCTACATCAGAACCGTTGGGCTAGTTTGCAAACCGACTGCTTATTTACAAGGTAATTAAATGGTTATATACCTGTAAATAAGTGTGCAGACTTGTCTCCAATCGAAAATCTCACGCCAGCCAGCTGACCAAAGTTAGCAACACTAGCTTATAGGAGGCCTAGCTTATGCAGGCAGTCCCCAGGTTACCAACAAGATTCCTTCCCTAAGTCTGTCTTTTAGTCAAATTTGTAGTCGAAAAAATAATAAAGTCATACAGTACGTAATAATCCATCCATCCATTTTCCAAACCGCTTATCCTACTGGGTCTCAGGAGCCTATCCCAGAAGCAATGGGCACGAGGCAGGGAACAACCCAGGACCGGGGGCCAGCCCATCGCAGGGCACACTCACCCATGCACTCCTACAGGCAATTTAACAACTCCAATTAGCCTCAGAATGTTTTTGGACTGTGGGGGGAAACTGAAGTACCCGGCGGAAACCCCACGACGACACGGGGAGAACATGCAAACTCCACACACATGTGACCCAGGCAGAGACTCGAACCCGGGTCCCAGAGGTGTGAGGCAACAGTGCTAACCACTGCACCACTATGCTAACCACTGCACCACCATGCCGCCCGAGTATGCAATATTAATAATAAAACTAACTATATACGGTACTTTTTTGTACCTCGAGCCAATGAATCACTGAAGCCGCACAATGTTTTCATGAGCATCACAAAGTAGTGTGTGTATTCGTTATAACGAACTGTCATATTTAACCTGAATTTTTAACAAATAGGCTTTATGGTAGACCGTTCATAAGTACAAATTGTCCGTAAGTTGGATGTTCTTAGCCTGGGGACTGCCTGTGCACTAACAACCATCACGTCTCCTCTACAAATGATTATGATTTGAAAAGGGTAACGCGAGTAATGTCCTGTTGGCTGATAAGTCTCTCTAGAAGCCTAAGCCTCCGCATCCTGTGCCTGAATTTTGTTCGCTGGTGCTGCTGCCTGCCTCAGCTCAGAAATCAATGTTCTGAGACAAAGCTCTCTTCTTGAAGGGATTAAGCCATCAATCTTGATAAAAAAAAAAGACCTCCCCAAGCCAGCCCCCCCAGCACCACCCATGGAGGTTCACAGTGGTGGGGTCCACAGCTTTCCGTCAGCGGATGGCGTGTCAGTGATGGGCACGGGTACACGCAGAGGGGGGCCACACCCAGCCACTTCGCCATCGCCTGGGGGGTCCTCTGCTGTGCACTGACGTGGCTCGTTAGGAAGCAGACATGTGGTATCTACTGCAGGTGGAACCTGGCCCGGGTGAGAACTCCGATAGCTCATTCTGTCCGCTACGCCAGCCGTGAATCAGCAATGGGTTTCACTAGCTTCCAATTACAGAAAAAAACAGCGGGGCTCAGGTGCACGGGGGCCAGCAGGGGGCTCTTTATTTGTATTGTGCGCAAGATCGACTGGGGTCTACAGCCATAAAACTAAAAAAGCTAGAATTTGTAGATTTTCATTTGTGGACCTGGAAAGCCTCAGGTGCACACTCCCATGTCCTGTTTTTCGATTTGAAATGTGTACTTTCACGTGACTTAAAAAAAATATCCTATACACAACGTGTACGTTATCCCGGAGTGCCGGTGAGTCATGATGTGCGGTCATTAACGGAGCCTTTTTTCAGGCAAACTTCAAAGGGGAAGCAGAGCTGGTTGTGTACCGAGACGCCAGCATCCTGCATTTTTAAATGGGAGTGAGTGTTTAGAGAAGGTCTCCATGTTGTTATTTTGTGAGATCATTAAAACATGCCATCTGACATGCAAC
This sequence comes from Brienomyrus brachyistius, assembly GCF_023856365.1. Taxonomy (NCBI): domain Eukaryota; kingdom Metazoa; phylum Chordata; class Actinopteri; order Osteoglossiformes; family Mormyridae; genus Brienomyrus; species Brienomyrus brachyistius. Next base: position 7,153,383 of record NC_064547.1, on the reverse strand, counting down.
AAACATTCATTCTCATCTCCTGGTCCCTTGAACCCTTTAGAGAAAAGAATACTGATTTAGAATATCACAGACGTACAACTGACCCGACATCTGAATTTGTATCGGTCCATCTCTTTCCTGACAGGTACTACTCGAGATTCAGAATCTCCTTGTCAGAATTACAAATTGGTACTTACTTTAAAATAAAGTCATTGTTTGGATAGCTCAGATGGCAAAAGATATGGTTTACACAGAAGAATGTCAAAGGGCCTTCCCTTTACAGTGTTCATGAAGCATTTGGGCTTGAATACAAATGAGACAGGATGTAGGACCACATCCTGGACCAATGGACAAGGCTATAGATCCATATTCTCTCATGACATTGACAAGCCATAGGCCTACAAAATGTCTGTCAGCTGTAAACAATCAATATTCACAAAAAGAACCTGATGTGGCATTCTTTGCAGATCAATAGATGTCCTTGAATTAGAAAGCTGTGGATGTTTTGACCGCACTTTACTTTTAAGTCTTCACAAAGAAGCAAACACTGTGGGATTGATCTGCAGCCTGGCATTAACTTTGCCGGCAGGCGATGGCCGATGTTCACCCGTTAATGAGCCTCACAGCTTTTACTGCTTATTCATCCAATTTATTTTCTGTTACTCTCAATAAATCCCATCAAATCAATTAGCATACTTTGTCAGCTAATTAAATATTGAACACAATTAACAAGGGACAGAATCAACTGTAGCTCTCAAATGTTTATAGCTTAAGCGTCTGAGGTTATGGTCTAAGGCAGGGCTCCAGTCCTGGGGGGCCAGAATCATAAAGAAAGTCTGCAGATTTTCCTGTTCAGACGCACCTGTTACACCTGGGAGTTACCTGAGTAAATCTGCAAACTGCCCCCCAGGACCAATTTTTTGTGAGATCATGGAATTGGGGAACCCTGGTGCAAGGGTTCTGCTGTTACCCAAGCATGGCATTTAAAATATGCCAATTATGCCAAGATGCTGTACAGCCATACAAACTCTGTTCCATGTTTTAGGTACTCAACATTACAGTGTGTGTGTGTGAATATAATATAAGAAAATGTTTAAAGCTGTTTAGGTACTAAGTGCATATTTGTCAGAAAAAAAGACAATTTAAGATTACAACAATTAGAAAATTAACAATAATATAATAACAAATACTAACAAGAACTTCTGTGTCTCAAAAAAATTACTGAAATATTGTTGGATGGATAGATGAACAGAGAGCTTCAGTTCCCAAACTTCTCCTCAGGGGCAGCCCAGCCATTCCATGCATCTGCTAAATTTCACCACCACCTCAATTAAGTCATTAACCGAATTAGTTTATAAAAGTCAATGAGTATTTGATTAGTCATATGAGGTCAGGTAGTGGTCGAATCAAAAAGTACATGGGTGTACTGCCTGGTTGCAGGAACTAATGGAGTGATTTTGGTAGAGGTTTTGAAAACTAACACACTGTGACAAGTAAAATATCACCAAGATAAAGATCATTTAAACATCATTTTCATTGACTGCCTAAGACTTTTGCACAGCAATGTATATACCTGTCAAGGTAGGCCAGACTACAAACTGAATGTGCAGGTAAGTCTAGGACACTGCATCCCTTTTCAGCAATAATTAAACCTGAAGCTGTCCAATCTCTCACACATTTATATATTATTTAATTCCCCAGATGATATTTCCATCCAAATCAGACACCAAACTGCTACATCTGATACATTTTTAAATCTGATCCTTTAACTGGAGCTGTTCGCAGAAATAGACCTGCCAAAGGAAAGAACCGGTATCTCGCAGAACCTGAGCACGTAACCTTTTGTTAAAACGTCCTCTGTTTATTACCGAAGCAGAGATCTCTGCCCAACAGGACAAAGTAGAGCCCTTCCTCTGACCTGAACTAATAACCTCCTGATGAAAAATATAGTAACATTTTACTTAGAGCAGTCATGCATATTGCATTATAGATGCCTTCATAATGCATTATAATGCATTCATAAACTATTATAAACCCGTCTATAACTATTTATAAAAAGACATATATTTCAGCCATGTTTACTCTGCATTATGAATACTCTATAAATATCTTCATAATACATTATGAAAACTTGACCATTATAATGCATTATGAAGTATTTTTAATACATTATAATGATCACTATAAGGAAAGTGCCACCAAAAATATATTGCCACAGCCACTATGTTATCCAATAAGGAAAGTGCTCTGAGCACAAGTTAGTTAAAAAGTCAATTTTTGCAACAATATAGAATAAACTGTGATTATTTTTTCTTCACTACTCACAAAGACTCTAGTGCTGAGCCCATTTCCGAGACCCGCAGTTGCTGGTAACCCACTCGCTTCCCCACTGTCTCTGAAGCACCAGTTTTGAATTTGAGCCTGCATGATTTACTTTATTTTTTGGGGGGTTATATTTGCATTGGACTTTATGATCTTTGGCTACCCATAAAAAATAAATGTTTTCATTGTGTCAAATGGTTCCATTTGCCATCTCAACCCAAATCTCTGACACAGACCCCTACTGCAACATTGTGGCTTCATAACTGTTTAATAATAGATATACATTCTCTTCTGAGTTACTTGTCACTGGGCTGCACCATATTAAAAGCTATTTAAATGGTTTTGTAAGCATTCACGTTTTACCCCAGTGTTGATATTTCTTGCAGCCCAACATGAAAGTAGCAAGTGACCCTGTGCACAATAATAACTGGTAAAGGTATTTAGAAGGAGACTCCAAGATGATGGCACAGCTAATGCCACACTTACTGAGCGGAAATGTCCCATGATCTTTACAAAATGCAGTTAGATTTTTCATTTCATTGACAATGACATTTATGGGATGTCATTTTTCAGATACACACAGGGACAAAGAACCATCCCTTTATAGACAGAGGATTTAAAATTATTAAACCTCTGAGTAAGCGTAAAATTCCTAAGCAATCAGAGATAAAGGGATTACTGGGTTAATGAAAATGAGTATGATTTTAAGCTCCAGTTAGTGTTAAATATTCAAAGGAACCACACGTACGTATGCATGTAGGGGTCGTTGAACTTGAGTAGCGGTGAAGGTTTTTGAACCTACTTGGACTGGAGCTTCACGCTTTTTGGATATAAAATGCCTTTCTATTTTCCCCTCAGTGGCAGTCGTGCATTTTAAATTCCAAATCCAGCCTTTGGAAGTGAAGCTCCCATTTGCGGAAGTTTGTTTTCCAGGCCTTGGTGGCTCCCAAGGCTGACACTGAACCAGCTCTGCAACAAATACCTCTCACCCAAATATAGACGCTATACAGTAAAATATTCCTTGCTTTCTGCAAACTTAAACACGCCTTCACTTCCTCTCCAGGACCCCCCATGAGATCTGGGAGGAGTTTGAAATATATATAAAATAGGCAAAAAAAAATGTATGATGAATCACAAGGCAAATTTTATACAAATCATATTAACGTCACCGGTAAGCTTTATGGCCACCGTATGACAACACCGAAGGTCCACATACCAGAGCATAACTCACATTTACAAGGGCTATTTGTCAGCAATATACAGTATAGAACTAGCAGAGTAAATGCTAATGCTGATGCAATAGTGAATGCCCTATCTGTCCAGTGCCTGTCCTTCTAAACAAATTTTGGATCTGGAGAATGAAGACACATAAGGGCATATGTTGTGTTTAGAGACGCATCCTTAGCATCTGTCAACCACCGCATCCATACAGATGAAGACGTAAATAACTTGCGGTAGCCTCCAGCCCCTTAGGTACCACAGGGGGTTTCCTGGAAGACCAAATAGTAAACACATCAATCAAGGCTGACCGCAGACAGACCTGCTGATTTTTAAGCTGAACATTCCCTGGTATGTTGTACAACTTGTGGTATTAATCAGTATAACAGCAGACAGGGCATAGAGGTCTGTCAGAATTTTACTTGTAAAGTGATTCCGGATGTCAGGCAATTTTTCTTCAGGTCTCCAAGGATACAATGGGGGAAAAATGCACATATTTGAATACTGGAGTCCTCAGCATACTGAGGTAGAGTCTGAACATCACATTGAGTTCACGCTGTTGGTCTAACCCATGCAGCTCTGAACACGGCTCCACAGTTGGGTCGTAATTGGCACGCCACAGCACCCCCAGCTAGACAAAGGTATCCAGGGCTGAGGAAAGTTCACAGGCAAAATCAATGTGTGTTTTTCAATTTGGAGGCAATCAGCGCAAAAGAGCAAGAAGTTTTTTCCAGCAATTTTACCCCAGTAGAAAGTAAATTCAACAATTTATGGGGGAAACGAACACCGAAACACGCAAAATGAAATAAAACACAACACTTCTGTATCAAAGATGACAATAAAAAAATGTTTCCACCCTCTTTAAACCTCGTACATCTGGGTTAACAAACAGCAAAGACATAAGCCCTGGCATTGGGTGCAAACTAAGTAATTCTGTCATGTTGCTATAGAGACAAGATAGAACACTCTAAAGCATGAGTGATATTTAGCCCAACAGAATTAAAATTTCAAAGACTGATAGAAACATAACATACACACAACCATTACTCTGAAGTTGTCCCACCTGTCGTCAAGCATCACAGACTCAATCAATGAATCCACACATTCTTCAACTAAGTGTGCAGTTTAACAGTTTGTGTTATCCATACACTTGGGTTTAAAATGCTTGTTGGGCACTTTGCGGTCTACGCCGAAAGCTCAATCATCATCAAGGCTTAGCAGCAGAGTTGCAAAGTGACTTTGTGTTCTCTTGGCATAATTGGAGACGGGACTCTGCTATTTTTTTGCCATGCTGTATCAATTCTGGGGGGTGACAGAGGTAATGCTACCAATGAACACAGCGGGAGTTCAGCAGCGATAACGGCATTGACATTTTCACATGGATGGAATTCCTCCATATACAGCCACGTGTTTGATGGGTTTTTACCCCTTACAGAGTATCCCACAAAATGGCCATGACCGTATGTATGAAGTCCATTAAAAGCCTTTGCAAGAGAAGGAGCACTGCAAGTGGGTTTTTAACCTCTACATTTATGGCCACTCCTTTCCTCATAAACTATTATGGCCTACACTAACGATATCACATTACTGAGGTGGATCACGTCCTTTCAGTTTTCACCACAACCACTGCAGTGACATGCACTAGGGACAGTGTTTCTCAGGCCAGTCCTTGGGGACTTTAGGACAGGTTCATATTCTTGCTCTCTCCAAATTCCCTGGGAGTTGGGAGGGAGCAAAAACATGGACCATGTATGGGTCCCCAAGGACTGGTTTGAGAAACACTGCTTAAGAAGACACAGGGAACCAAATGAGGAGCAAATTTCCAAAACTCAGTCTATTATTTGTTGTGTTTGAGGTGAGAACCAGCACTGACTTGGTTAGGCTTCCTTATTATATGTTAAAGCATTGAGAAGCAAAACTCATTTAGTCCTCATGTAATCCAAGGAAGAACTTTCGTTAAATTTACAAAGCTCACAGGAATATCCTTGAAAATGTTTCCCAATAACTTTTGGAGGTTTGGGAATTCGCTCTCCAACTGCATCAACTCTGAGGAAATTTCATTGGCTGAATTCGGGAAAGTCCCGCATTACGCAATGACGGCCAGCAGGGGGTGGTGCAGAGGGCTGCGGCATGCACACTGACCTCAGGCAGCCCGTGGCATTGCGCAGCACCTGCGAGGAGTGCAGCTGCAGCTTTCGGTCCTCCTGGTGCGGCGAGCTGTCCCAGGCTGACTGTGGGATGATCACTGTGTTGGTGAGCACGGCCAGTGCGTCCTGGATGATGGGCATCTTCAGGGCGTCACACGAGGACAGATTCCACAGTACGCCTGCATAGAGGGGCGACACAGGGGGCATAAGGAGGATCTGCAGTGATGGGGGGGCTTGGAACTCATAGGAAGCAGCACCAAATTTGACGGAATAAATCTGAATCCACTGTCTATCTATCTAAAGCTGCCAGATTCACTCCTTGCCTTACCAGGCCAGAAAAGGGGGCCCCGTAATTCCCCGCCCATTTCATCCTATCATGTCATTAGTTCCTACTAATGACCACTGGTGTGTTGGTCAGTTTCACAATCAAGTTCATTAACGCTATGACTGCCTCCCCAAACCCCTCCCCCAGCATCTCACCATAGTTTCCTGCCTGATAAATGTCACTGAGCTGCTGAACCCGACCCCACACTCGAAATTGTTGCACGACTGATGCAGTCAAGCTGTGTGTATTAATCGCTAGGAAAAGTGCATCAGTGTTTCATTATTATGGCAGCTACATCATAAACATGAACGCTATAAGAGAGAAAAAGCTCACATGCCTTAGTGATGAGCAAAAAATGGAAACGTGTTTATTACAGTGATCAACCATCGAAAACCCGAAAATTTCTTTAGCGAGCGTTTCAGCTTCACCATTAGTCCTTGTGCGATTCTCACTGACAAACAGAAGCGGATAAATTGCGGCGCTACAAATCCGACTAAACCGTTACGTAGGGGTAAGACTGACAAACTTGAAATCTGCGATGGAAATCGGGTGTGGTAATGTTCAGTCACAAAATGTCGTTATGACCGACGCCATGCAGTGTTATATAGTGAACGTTTGACAGTTAACTGAACATAAAGCTGTATATAGTATCAACATTTTGTGATGTATTATACGATGTAAATATGGTGTTATATGGTTATTGATTAGGCAACTCTGTTAACTCGCCATCCTCATCTCTCACCAAAACGTTAAGTGGGAGAGATATGGGCGACATAACAAAGTAAGACTGTGTGTGTGTGTGTATGTGTGTGTGTATATATATATATATATATATATATATATATATATATATATATACTGCATACACACACACACACCAGAGATGGAGGCTTGAGTCTTACTTATAATTCAGTTACGGCTGTTCTACACCACTATTTCCACTTTACTTTTACTTTACTTTACTTTTCACAGTATTTTCATCTTTCCACTTCAAAGAAAGCTAAATCATATAGGACTAGGACTATAGGACTATACTGTACTTCCCACAAAAGCTGTTGTCACTCACTATTAGTGTAATAATATGAATCCAAGTTGACATGAAGCATTATTTACACAAACACACTGGAATGTGTTTTTGACAAATCCCAACTAGTTCTCCTTTATAAGGCACATACACACACACAGAAATGAAAGTGAAGCTTTGTGTAAAGTACAAGCTCAGCTACTTATCCAGCACCCCTGAAGCATTTTGGGGCTTTAAGCAGCAGATGTAGCCAGCATGCCAAGCACAGGATTCAAACAGGCAACCTTCTGATCATAGGCAGAGAGGTCTAACCCTCTGAACCGCATGCCACCCAATAATGATAAAACTATAGGCTTTAAGTATTTTGGAAAAAAATTCAGATTTAAATTTTATATTTGATTTCTGTTATACTCAAGGTCCTTAAATGAAAAATAAAAGCAGCTGAATGTTCATTGGAATCTATATGCTAGGATCAGGCACTGAACTGGGAGATGTTTCGCGAGAATTAGATGCTACAAAGTACAGAATTCCAAAACAGGAAATCTAACTTAATGTGAGTCGGAGGTGCCCCATTTCAGATCTTAAATGAAATTTAAACAGTGTTTTTAATGTTAAAAAATACTTTATATTTTCTGAGGCTGTCATTAGAATTGTGTTTATGGCTACAAATCCTTCTACAATAAACATGCAGGACATTAAAATTGCCACAATGGAAATGTGAATCTGGGAATTGGGTTTTACTAAATGCTTTTAGGATTTATCACTGGAGAATATAAACGACACTCTGAGCAAATATTAACATGCAAAAGTATTTTACAGCTAATCTTCTCAGACCATTGAACATCAACATATTTATGATCATATATCCATACATTTGCCTTCTTTATTTATACAAGCCAATGATATGTTTATTAGTGACACGATCATTCAAGATATTTACGACGAAGGGACATTTCTCAGTAAATGGAAAACGAGGAAATTTTTAACGATGATAATCACTCTGAACTGTTAGACAGAAAGCATCGTCATACCGTTTTAATTTAATGAGATTTTAGCGGTACGATTCCGATGAATAACACTACTGCAGCATTACAGGCTTAATCTAGGACATCGATAGTCTCCCATCACTGCAAATGACTCGGTCATACAAGGTGCTGATTATCTGTGCGTTCAATCTGAAAGCACTCACAATCATCCGAACAGAAAAGGCTTCACGCCATTTGTTTGGGCAAAGGAAACCAGTCTGCATTAGTCATTAGTCTTGGTGTTCCATTGGACTTGCAGTAGCGTAATTTTTGCAAACACTGAAAAAAACACGACTACCAGTGGAACACCATTGGTTATACCAATACCTCCATCTTTTCTGTAGACTGACTCTAACTCTGAGTCTACTAAGCTTTTCCTCTGGTCACAAAAGTCATCTGATTACTAGTCAATAACATGTACTATATGTATGCTTATTTCACTAAATAATGCAAAATTTAGATGTACGGGTTTGAAAAAAGCTTGCATGTAAAATAATAATCCATGATTTATTGAGTGGAGTTTCCAAACCTTCTAGTCCTATGAAAAAGAAGGTCACCAAAAAGCAAAGAAAATGCGATTATTAACTCTACAATTAGCTTGTCGGATCGTTATACTGGTTTAATCAGTAGCTGTCTGAAGTGGGCGACACCATGTCTAAACACATCTAGTACTATCTGCTTTAAGCCTGACCAACAATGTGAAGGGTTCATTTAACGAACAAAAGACTAAACCTTCCCGTCGTTATCAGGTATCCAATATATTGGAGAGGCATCTTTTGTACACACAGTGTTCCCACTGCAGACTCGAACAGCAACACTTCATTCTTCAGAGTTAATAAGGATGACCTTGGCAGGTAGTCGCATGCATTTCAGCACCCAGAAGGTTCCGAGCCTCCCCAGACATAATCCAGTCCTGATTACAATCACCGTCAGAGGCACTCCTTGTGACGTACATGGTTACATTCACCCTGTCGGTTTCATGCAATCCTCAGCATCACGGTTCCTTTAATCTTTTCCAATTTCCCATTCACGGTAACATCAAGTTAAAAGGACAAAATATAGGAAAACCGAAAGCAGGAAATGCATCACTCCATAGATGACTGCATGCTCCGTTTCATGTTATGAAGCTATTGCAATGTGAACAGCCTGTCATTTATTAGGGTAAGACAGGAATCCTTTAGAGCCAAGTTAAGTCAAGCAGGGGTTACGCAACTTTCTCCCGGCTGACTTCTGACATTCTCTGAGGTCACTATGATGATCTGAGTTGCTCATTCATTCTAATAACTCACCTGGTCTGCAAGTCTTAAAACTGCAAGAGTACCTGGGGGACACATGATGGGGGGTGCACTCACTAATGAAACATGGGGTCCTGCAGCCCCCCTTGTTATTATTCTTCCAGAAAGCTAACAGGTTGATGTCTGTGCTGAGACTCCAACAAGGAATCATCAGTTCAGGCAACTGTGCCATTTCAAATGCTGGACAAAAAAGGCAGTTTTTCTGGAATAGAGTGATGACAATGATCTCCGCCAGAGTGAAGGGGAGCAGTCCTATGGTCTTCAAACCCACCAGGTTCAAGCAGTATACCAAAAATATTACGATAATACTGCCCAATTCTCCTTGCGATATTGCTTACTGTTGAAATGAGTTGTCTCAAGATTTGAGCACATATTCACCCATACAATGTATCTGCAGAATTTGTAAAAGATCCATAAATTACTTTTAGAGCCACTGTGTTCACAATATTAAGTGGTTCCTTTGCTGTCACACACTGCTTCATTTTTGGGGCTAAAACCAGGTGTAGATAATCATCTATGTTTTTGTGCAATAGTAATAAGACCAATCAAATGCTTTTTTGCTTATCGCATTCAGAAGGTCAAATGTCTACTCTTTGTTGCCATTAAGTCACTTTGCTCCAATTTTAGAGTGATTTGTCTCAAAACTTGAGCAGTTCCTGTCCTTCACCCATACGATTTGTTTGCTAATTTTGGAAAAGATGCTTCAAATACTTTTTGAGTTATGGCACCAACAGAATCAAGTGTCAAAGCTGCCATTTTCTTTGCTATTACAAGGAATTCCATAAAGGGGAGCTGAGAAACAAGTGTCGGTTGCAACAACCTGCACAGCTTGTCCAATGAGAGAAGACAGCAAAACACACAAGCCTAGAGCTGTGAGGCAGTAACAGGCTTAGTCACTGTGTTACCGTTCTGGAATAAGCAAACACACAAATTATAATTTTGATTGTAAATTAACACCAAATGTGCAACCTAAGCACAAAATGTTAAGTACAGTAATACAGATGCTCCTCTACTTACGAACTTTCTGATATACGAACGAAGAGGACTGTAAGTCAAAATTATGTTCATTGGGCTCCCATTTCCTGTCCGCAACATCAAATTTTTTTTTTCTGTGCACCAATTCCTCCTAGTATGACTTCTGGCTGCTACTCCCGCCGCGCTGCAGCGTACTCCCAGCATCCTAGTTCTTTGTACTTGCGTATACCCTTGAAATTATGTTAAATAACGAATTACGAACATTTCCAATTAAGGACGGCCGTTCGGAACGTATCTCATTCGAAACCAGAGGAGCGTCTGTACTCATAAAATAAGAATATTTATCTCAACTCTCAGTAAACACACGAACGGCTGGTTAATGCAGCATTATAGAACCCCAAAGACCACAGTATGATGGCCACGGCTGGGAGGTGTTTTATTGAACTCACTCCTACAACATTTTGCAGAACAATGAATGTGAGTAATGGACGCTACAATGTGGCAGAGGTGGGATTTGTCTCCATTTCGCCTGAAAAGCTGTTGTTTAGCGTCGAGCATGAACATCCCTGACAAGAGCCGGCCTATGTATCGGTGACGATGACAGTCAGCACATCAGGAACTCAGAGAAAAGGGCAGGACTGCATTCTAGCTGATCCAGCCTTAATGAGATTTCAGGATTCTCTGGCAGAGATCTCAACTAAATCCCGACTTCAGAAGGGAGATTTATACTGAGTGAAGGGGCAATTCAATGGGAGGCACTTTGGGCTGAAACCTCCAAGGTTGTGGGTTTGAGTCCCAATACCAGAATTTGCATTTCCATGCTTGCATTGGATCAGTAGTATGGAAAATACATAGCTTGCATTCTGAATTAACATCGTATTCTAGTGCAACACTTCCACACAACACTGACACATTTTACATTTAACAAGCAGACACTTTTATCCAAAGCGATGTATATTTTGAGAAAGACCTTGGAGCTACTGAGTGTGAAAGGTAGTGCTCAAGAGGACAATGGTGAATTCCCATGCTACCAATGGGATTCAAAACAGCATTCTAACTGGTGAGTCACAGCCACCCCTATTACACAAACTTTATAGAAATATTAATGATATATTAAAAATAATAATACAACCCCTCTTTTGAAATATAGTGCCGTTCCTTTAAGAGTATGCCACCTGCACCTGACTGTTAAACGTCCACTCTTCTCGGATTTTTCCAGTTCTTGCAAAACCAAAAGCACGCAGAAGCATGGATTCTTATCCAAGATGCCACTGAGATCAGGACTCATTCCGGCTCAGTTGTGCTTCACCTCATGGAAAAGCCTCGCAAATAAAATTCATTCTGACAGCAGGTAGAAACCACTATTAAAGTTTCGATCCAGGTCGAGTCGCCTTTCGGAGAATCAGAGAGACGCGAGGACCAAGACGCCTTATCGTCCAGTGGGCCGCTCACTGCCAACTGCCATTCCCGCTGTTTCGTCTCAGACCAGTGAACAGGCGGCAGATTCATGCAGAAGGAAAGGTTGCAGCGGCTCTAATTTGCAATTTTTACAAAATGAAGCTCCAAATTACCGTTGGGCAAAGAGGCTTTTTGGGCTTAGGGTGGCTGATTCATTTGTGACAGGAGTCATTCTAAGAGCCCTGTTTCGTATTGCCTTTAATTTATATGTTAATTCTCCCCCCCCCCCCCACCCCACCCCCGCAACTACAAACGTACAACCTATTTCCTTTGTAGTCTCATATTTAGGCCACCTCATTCATTCAAACATTTTAATTCTTCATTTTTTATCACAACCCAGTATAACTTCTGTGGGTGTTCATTGATTTGTTTTCGGGGGCTAATTTCGTTATAAATCACTTAACTCATAAAACACAGCATTCAGAGATTTCAGGCTATTCTCCCAGAGGGTGTAAGGTGAGAAGGACCATCCCGATAAATAAAAATTGTAAAAAAAAATGACATTTACAATAACTTATTATGCCCTGTGATGGGCTGGTCCCCCATCCTGGGTTGTTCCCTGCCTCGTGCCCATTGATTCCGGGATAGGCTCCGGACGCCCCGCGACCCAGACGGATAAGCGGTTTGGAAAATGGATGGATGGATAACTTATTATTACCCGCTGATATGACTAACACAAACTGTATTTTCAAATATAACTTTACAATGTAATTTAATTTTATTGAACTTATTTTTCATCTGACTAATAGGGGGTACAATTGCACCCTAGCACCTCCTGGTAAAATCACCTATGCCTGAGTCTGACTACGACACACTACGTTTGTGGGGAACCGAGCTCCTGCCCCCTTCAGGCGGCTACTGGCAGAAGTACTGGCGAGATATTTCTTGGTGCCCAGGTGTGCATGCCTGCAGGTTTTTGGGTGTGCGTCCATGCTATTTGTGCAGGTGTACCCTCTGCTAGCTATTGCAGTCATTGCCTGTGGTAGCTATTGCAGTTACAACCTGTGCTAGCTATTGCCGTTATAGCCTATGGTAGCTATTGCAGTTATATGCTGTAATTTCTATTGCAGCTGTACCCTGTGCTAGCTATTGCAGTTATAGAGTGTGCTATTCACATTCACGTTTATGCATCTGCTGATGGTTAGGGGGTGACAGTCACCCTGAAAATAACATTGAAACCTAAATGGAGGATCTTCGCTTATCGTCTGTGATAAGTGTACATGGGACAACACATTCATCCAGACCACTGTGCAAAACAAAATCATGCATTTTATCAGAACATTTAACTCTATGATCGCTAATCATTAACTTTAACTGCAGGTATAAACAGAGTAATTCCATATTAACCTCAAATTAACAAGCTATTTGTTGAATTGTGTTAAGAGCTGTGACGCTAATGTGTTAAGGAGGATTTGATAACAGCATGGCCTCAGTGGACATTACGGTTACATTAATTAATATAAGTCCTTTTTTGCATGCAGACGGGCAGTTATACTGGGCTGAACTGGGCCTGGAATGTACTGTAATTAAACTGTAGTGCAGGGCATGTTAAAAATAAATAGGGAGGAAAAAGGGGAAAATGACATTAACAGTGATTCTGCTGGTTCATGATCTGACCCGATAGGTTAGTGGATGTGATCAATAGCCGGAGTAGTTCTCTCAAACCGAAGTGAGACCGGATGACCTTCAGAGACAGTGAACTCCTCTCTCTTCTCCTGTCTCGCTTCCTGGTCTTGGACACCGTGAGTGGGTCGATCGTCCGTGGTCTGCTGCCTCATATTGCAGTGACACCCCAGACCCGCTCTAAGCAAGCGTACAAAGCCGGAGAATTGCAATGGATCCCCAGACTCATCAGGAAGGCCAGTGTTTGGGGTTTAACTGCTGCCGTGTCATGAGGTGCAAGCTGGGATATCGGCACCAACCACACCCAACCTACACCATCCCCAGCATGCTATCGTCCCTCCCTCTCTCCTGGATAAATCAAACACAATCACGCTTCATGTTCTGGCAAAAATAGGATGTGGAGCAGGACTTAGTTATACCCCTGGCTCGGACGCTGACAGGTACAATGACGACGTTCCTTTCAAAAAATGGAAAACAATGTTAATGCTACAGAGTTACTGCATACTGCCTCCATTCACCATACTGTACAAGAAGTCTCACTCCAGATGTATCTCATGCGTGGTTCCCTTATGGTGGAACGAGCTGCCGAACCACATTCGGTCCTCAGGTTCCCTCTCCATCTTCACGAAACGCCTTAAGACCCATCTGTTCCCAGAATATCAATACAAGCCTAACACCACCCCATGTCTCCTGAATGCACTAACATTACACTTTCTGCATATTTGAATAGTTGTCTTATTAGGTTTTTGCTTAGTTTGGAAGATGTTGCTTACAATAGGACCTGGGTATTCATCAGTAGATCAGCCTGGCTGCACTTAAATGGGAACAATATGTTTGTGACGTGCCATTTGCCTCAGTTATACGTTGCTTTTTGCAAAAGCATCTGCTCAATAAAGATAGGTGCAAAAATGTAAATACATACCAAGACATTGTCTTTGAACCAAAGCATATCTTGCAAATGTAATATACATCCCTGTGAAATACACAATATACACACATATATACATATATATTTTGCAATGTATTTAACCACACTATTTCAGTCCTTGTATAGCCTGTACACTTTAAGACGCCCTGTTATTAAATGGTGAGAAGGTTAAGTACCACAAAGCTCACACTATGCTAGAGAAACACGGCATCCTCCGCTTAAGTTTCCCGTATTACTCTGGGCGCACAAGGTATTTCACGCTCGAGCGTATTATGAGAAATTTACCTGGCTGCGGCGCTACTTGTTATTCTGCTTAACCCATGAATACTGTATTTCATTGGCATTCCTCGCTCGCTCGGCAGCAGAACATCTGCCTTAGTGTAGGTGTCGTGCCACACTCCTGCGAGCTGATACCTATTCCCATCACAATGTTCCAGTGGAAGCACGGAACGGCCCCCGAAAACTGTTCAGCGATTCCCTTTCCTCTCGACTTAAAGGCCTGGATGTGTGACGATGTGTGCGAATGCTACAGCCGCGCGTATCTGTGCCACAAACTGATTTAAATTCTATTAGCGGTGCATTATGGGTAAAGCGAGGGAGCGAGATGTTACCTACAGAAACAAATCGGGACGTTTTCAGTTTGACAAACGTGACATTTGCCTGTTCTGAAATTTCTCACTTACTTGAGGTGAAATCTTACTTCTAAAGTACGGTATCAGCATTCGCTTAATTAAGAATACAAATATTATTTCGAAATGGATCACTTACCGTACGTAATTTGATATTTTTACCACTCACAAGGACGGTATAAATAAAGACGTGATCTGCATAATAAATCACAGCAATTCCTGAGCTCTAAGCCTGAAAAACATATTTAAAATATATTTGTGACCGTGGACTGCCAATAAAACGAGATGACCAATAGTTTGAGAAATGTATACATCAACTGCACGCAGGCCCTAATACAAAACAAGGCAGAAAATTGATTTTATTTACTTCAAATTTCATTTTCTCAGTGTGGAGCAAAACAACAAGCTAATTCATTATTTTCCCCGTTAGATGAGCTCTCGTCACTGCATCCCAGAAGCAGGAAATGACAGAAACTCATTATCTAGTGCCCGCATGGTTTGCGTATTTGATTTGGTACCTGTGGACATGTTCCTTACAATAAAGAACCAAAGGATAAAATGATCTGATGCATTTAAACCACAAACGACCCACATCTTTTCTCAACAATCTGTATGAATGGTACATGGTTTACATTTTACAAACACAGATCACAGATGAGTGCATCCAGGCATTACTTATCCTACTTACACAATATACAGGATGCAGAACTTTTATTGATTTTATTAATTGAACGACAGTCACCATCATTCTGCCTGTGTCAAATATGACTAGAAAAACCTTAATTGTTCTGGGTTTCCATATAACTTGGTGATGTTTATGACATCTGTATGTCTTTTCCCACTCTGAGAAATTCTCCCGTGAGTGCTTTATAAATACACAGAGAGGTGTGCTCTTTATGATGCACTCCGTAGGAGTGCAATTTGTTCAGTTACCATGGAAAACAGCTTCCGCGCCTATACTTCACCAATCACGTAGCTGGACGACTGCAGGAAGCACCAATAACAAGGGGCAACAACTGGGGCCCTTTGTGAGTTCGACCCCGCCCGCTCTTTGACCCTCTCCCCCCCACAATCCATTTCAGCCTTAATAGTTTGGCATATTTGAATGCACTGTGTAATTTGTTTTATTTTGTCTTTTATGGGCCATCCAAAGTTAACAATTCAGACAATAAAGTCTGGCAGATTAGCCTAATCATGTGCGTACATTAAACCCTAACGTTAAATCTCCTGCTTTGTTCAGTGACAAATACACTGCTATGTATTTATCTCCCTAACTGAAAAGGTGAGTTAGGGAATCCATTTTCTGATTTTTAATGCAGTCATTCAGAATAGCATGATCTAGGCTTACGCATTTGTAAAACTAAATTTTAATTAATTAGCAATTAATATATTAGCTCCACGGTCATGCTTAACAAACCAGGACAGGGTCCTTTGGAACTTGGGAACAAAATTCGAACCTCCCAGTGTTGATTAGCGTTCCTCTAAGGTAGGTGACTGTCATCCTGGGCTCAGAGGTGATGCAGGATCCTGACTGAAGAGGGAAAAAAAAGGTATGTGATTGTAACACTGATACGCATCACAATCATCTTCTCAGATATGCGGCTGCTTACATCTCACAAGCCTCGATGGCTCTCAGAGATAACGGGGAAGCTGGTGTGTGACCGAGATGGAGAAAGTCATATTCCATCCTGCATCACATTAGCGAAAGGTGATACACCTGCATTCTTACACACAGTAACATTTAAAAGATGCTATAGTGAAGGAAAACGCAATATCAATCTGTGCCATTATTTTCAATTACAGGCATTAAAGTAACGTATGTACGTAAGGTGACAAATATGCTTTTAATTGATAAACATAATCTATTAACATGATATTAATATATTGATTTACACATATCTGTATCAGATAAATAATTCTAAAGTATTCCTCATTGTACTGTATGCATCAATACAAACTGTATATCTACAGGTTCTACCTTTAATTTGAAAGTTAATGTGCTAATAGATTACTAAAGCACTAATTAGTCCATGTCGTTTACCACAAATAAACTGAAGTCAATAGAGCTGAACAAAGCAGAAAAATTAAGCAAACATCTCTTTGGAGGGTGGGGGGGGGCAGACAACAGTGAGTGTGGAGGTTAATTTACCTGAACCTGCCCCCTCACCCAATGTGTGTGCAGTCTGGGGGAGGCCTGCAGTGACACCAGACGAATGGTAGCGTTATTTTTTCATTATTCTGTCAGCCCCCCCCCCCCCCCCCCTCGCACTTTGCCTGCCTCCTTGACTGTCTGTTCCCTGTTCTGCTCCCATTTTGAGAAAATCTACAATAAACCAGTGTTTGCATACAGATATTCTGTTGAAGAGTCTTTATGTTTAATTCACTAAACGAAAAAACGGACAAGACTAATTTTTCAGAATAAAACCCAAACACCGACTGCCTCGTCACAAGATGCCAATGTAATACATCCATCCATCCATCCATTTTGCAAACCGCTTATCCTATTGGGTCGCGGGGGGTACGGAGCCTGTCCCGGAATCAATGGGCACGAGGCAGGGAACAACCCAGGATGGGGGGCCAGCCCATCGCAGGGCACACTCACACACCATTCACTCACACATGCACACCTACGGGCAATATAGCAACTCCAATTAGCCTCAGCATGTTTTTGGACTGTGGGGGGAAACCGGAGTACCCGGAGGAAACCCCACGACGACACGGGGAGAACATGCAAACTCCACACACATGTGACCCAGGTGGAGACTCGAACCCGGGTCCCAGAGGTGTGAGGCGACAGTGCTAACCACTGCACCACCATGCCGCCCCCAATGTAATACATTTTAAACAAAAATAAATTCAATGGCCAATAGTAATGATATTGCTTCTTTCTGATTTCTGCCACAAGTCAGAATGTTTCAAAAAGGCCGGGTGTGATTGAAATAACAAGCTACTGCTTCTCATTTTTGTAGATGGCCCACTGTAATAATGCCAACAGCAGGCTACTCTGCGAAAGGTTACAAGAGTTCCCTGTATCCATATGAATCTGGAAACTAATAATAGCGTCTAGATCGCAGCAAACACTGCATGTACCTGGGACAACCCTGCCGAAGCTTCAGCTGGTCTTGAACACCAAAGAAAGTCAACAGAAGCCCAACGATTGCCAGGCTTAATGAACCAAAGAATCTCAAAGTGCATGAAGTTCCTCCTCACTCACAATGGGTGATTAATTATTAAATGTAGAAAGGCATGGTGAAGAAAGATTACTTTGGGCTGTCAAGAAACTGGGACAGTACTGAAAAACGTTTTCCTGCCGGACTCACCGCGGAGAGCTGTCAGGACAGTTTAGGATGAACTGAGCTGGACGGAAGTGGACCAGGATGAATTACCGGAATGGTGAGTATGCATCTTTAGTATGTGACGATTGTGTTCAGGTTACATTACAACCACGGCTAATCGGAAAAGCTATGAGCATGGTAAAAAAAAAAAAAGTCTTTTATTTTTATTTATTCAAAATGAGAGCTAAATCCTATTTTGTTTCGGGAAAACATCATGCAAAAAATTACTCAAGCATGAAATAAACACACACACAAAAAAATGCCAGAATACTGGAAACAGAACGCGAGAAGTGAGTGGGGAGAGGAACTGTTTCCTTTCATGAACGAGGTCTCTCACAGATGTGCTTTAATGAACATGCCCGTAAGCACAGCTGTAAACACAGGCACAGTCTGTCACATTTCACACACTGATGACTCTATATGCCGGCTGTTTTCTCACCAAAAGCTACAATACCACAGTTTACATGTCTGCGCTTTCGAATGAGAATGTTTGTCAGATACCACAGTTACTGTTGGGGGGGGGGGGGATATGCATCTCTCCTGAGATGGTAAGTCAGGTGATGTTATATTTTATATTGATTACTTCTACTGATTACTCATGATCCGATGCAGCAGTTTTTGTCAGTCTGGTCCTTGGGGATGCCCAGATGGTTCACGTTTTTGCTCCCTCCCAGCTCTCTGTCAGACAGTCCTGGGAGGAAGCAAAAAAAAAATGTGGACCGTCTGAGGGTCCCCAGGGATTGGGTTGAGAAACAGCAATTGGTGCATTGTTTTCAGATTATTTCTGGACTCAAGCCCGTCTTCATCTTGAACCCAAAGACCTACACATGTTGGGTCACATGTTCAGTGCATGGCCTCTCCCTGCTATCTTGTCAACATGTTATGTTCGTTTACCCAGAAGCCTATTTTCAAAACCCTTTCCACCTTACACCTGTATTCCTTAAAATAAACTGCACCAGTAAACTCTGGACTACCTCACACTCCCCACATCACATGATGTTGTCGCCAAGGTGACCTATGTTTTCCCCACAAGGCTGGATGTATTTTTATCAGAGAGGTCAATGGGAACAGATAACTAGCAGTCAGGCCTCAATATTGTACAGCTACCAAACAAGCTATTGACAGCCACACGAGAGGAAACCTAAAAATGAACAATTTTCAGCCATGGCAGTAAAAAACACACATCTCTATCAATGTTTTGCAAAGCATTTCCTTCCCACCCCATGGGATTTAAACCTATAATCACCACCAACCACCACATCTTAAATCTAGATTCTTGAATTACATAACGTATTGTATATATCCCATTGTATTACTGATATTTAGTGGTACTTATAAATCATAAAGGATATATGATATAGCTGTTTAGTCATTCCGCTTAATCCAAAGCTACTTCCACAACTTATATCCTTAAGACCTAGACTTAAACCCATAACCTTCTGGTTGTATTTGGCGCAGTGTACCATCCCCTGCGAACCCTACCTGTAACGAGCTCGCGGACCTCGACGTCCGCCGTCTTGCGCAGCAGCCGCACCAGCGCGGGGATGCCACCGCAGTTCTTCAGGGCGATTTTGTTGTCGTCGTTGGCCTTGCCGTAGACTAGGTTGCGCAGCGCCCCGCAGGCACTCCGGTGCACCTCACTCATCCGGTGGTCCAGCAGGTCCACCAGCAGCTGGATGCCCCCCTGCCGCCGGATCTGCACGCCCAACACAAACCATCCTGTACATCTGATACATTTATAAACTCATACAGCATGTATTCACAATCCTAGAAATACACCAGCGTACCATTTGAGGTTAATCAATACCTCATCAAATTATTTGACTAATTATGTTAATTAGATAAGTCAGCAGGTGGTGAAATTTAACACCTACAATGGCTGAGGTGCTCCTGAGGAGAGGACTGGGAACTGAATCGGTGTTCGTCTAGCCGTCCAAGAAGATATCAGTAACTTTTTGGAGAGCAGAGGCAATTCTTGTTATTTTTTATAGTGATTCTGTTGATTTGCATATATGAAAATGTAGAATTTGTCTTTTTTTGCAGGTATACACTTAGTACACAGACAAATAGCTTTAAACATTTTCTTCGACTAAGAAGAAAGGTACACATACACACACACACACACACATACACACACACATACAGAGTATGTATTAGCATCAAGTATGTCTTCCTGTGGTAGGGTCCAGGATTCCTGCAACCCTACACAGGATAAGGCAGACAGATGGACATATGCCTTCGGTAAGCTGATACTGGCCCACTTTGATTGGCTTACATTGTCTCCAGTGAAGTGGCTTTCTGCTGTGTTGGGGCTACAGAATTCTCAGAAGTGGTGCAGCGTGGCTCAGGTGCTAGGGCTGATCACATTTTGAAAACGTGCCACCTAGACATTTGTTTTTCTGGCAAGACAGTCAGTAGAAAGGAGAAAAGGCGAGGGGTATCTGGAGGGGAGGGCGGAGGGGTTATTAAAGTGACAGGTAGTCATGTTTGAAGGTCTTGGTCAGCAAGTGCAGTAGCGTGGTGGTATTCCGGTAAGGGTCAGATGCTAAGCATACAGGGACCAAAAGAATAGATCCTTCAGTAGCTGACAAGGGGAGTTTCCACTTCCCAGTGCCCATGTTCCCAGTTTTCTTATTGAGTGAGAGATCCGGTATCCTAAGGACAGTTTACTTGGCTGAAGATAAACTTTCTCCTGCTATTGTCCTTGGGTCTGAGTTTACCTCCTAAAGGAGCTTCTCCAGGTACTCCCTCTCGCATGCCACTAAGATCCACCCTGGTCTTGGTCATGGGTATTTTTTTATGCATGCGATGCTACTGTAGTAGTTCAGTTTTTCGTGAATTTTTCATAACAACAGACATCTTGTGGAGGTCCTATGTCTGCTGTATTTACATTTTTTTTGCTTTGCTTGCTTTCTGGCAACCAAAATGGCTGCCAGTCTAGCTAACAATAGTAACAATCTAACCATGTAAACAATAACAGAGATAATCTTTGAAAGGTTCAGTGAACTTGTTTATGACATACAGGCAGAAATTAGTTTTACAAATATCTGGATCTATAATACTTTTAATATGTACAATTATTTCATTGTTATATAACGGCTCCCGAGTATTTTTGCAGCAGGACATTATTTGTTGAGCACTTCAAAACAAAGCTGCATTTCATCAGTTAAAAAAACTGGGTTGCGATTTACCAAAAATAAAGAGAAATAAATTAAATTCAGAGAATTGTTTGTTTTTGTTCACTTCTGAAGCCTTCTGGAATTGAAAAAAAAACCCAGCTATTTTCAAAACAAACGCGCTCCCTTAAAAGCTCATGACTCATGGGTGTCAAAACTGAAACAAAAACTGAAATTTGAAATTGATTATATGTAGAGGCAGCCAGAAAGTTTTAACCACAGAAAGTAAAGCAGAAAGAAGTCAGCTAAACAGCAAGCAAAGCAAAAAAAAAACTACTGAATTAATTAATTAGGAAGATATACTTATGACCACAGAAAACCAGTATCATATACTGTATGGCGTCATTTGTAGATGAGTTTGTTACTCTCTAGGGCGAACGCAATGAGGTACAGTTACATACAGAACTCACAGAAAGTATTGTGACGCTTGTATAATTCAGTAAAAATTTAGCTAATTTATTGGTTTTATAATATAAATCCTTAGTTCATTCATTTGTTTACAAAAATATGTAACATTATAAACACTTTTAAGTAAAACATTAATTTCAATTAGTAATAAATTGAAACCCAAATTATAGTTCTAAATGAGCTGTTCTGAGTTAAAAAGTTCATTGACAAGCAGTCTGATTGGGTGCTTTTTTAATTAATAACACCTTTGCATTTACATAAAACACCAAACATTGGTGTTAAGTACCCCTTTGGGAGCTAATGACTACAATTGCAATTACTAGCAAATTGGCAAGAACAGAACTGAGTCAGTCGGAAAATGATGGCACTTAATAAAAAGAAAATGTCTGTGCGAAAGATATGTGCAGATATGTTAAATGTTGCCTGTCAATGGTCTTTTGTTATGAAACCAATAGACTTTTTTTGCAGAATTAAGCAGGCATCCCAAGACTGTCTGTGAGCCCAGTACAATGTCAACCGCTTGCGAAAAGAAGGTTTTAGTAAAGTTGAGTGAAAACAACTATATAGGAAACCACAGATATAATGGGAACCTATACTATTTTAACAACAATTAAAACAATTTTTTCAATATACTGTATATTAAAGATTTTTCTAGCAATTTGCTAGCTAATGTGCTAATAGTTTGAGGGTAGGGCTGCCGCCTGTCTCAGGAAGGAGAGTCAGACGTTTAACAGAGATCCCTACATCATTCTGTTCCCTTGTCTGCCGATGACTCATGCACAACCATTTGTTAACAATAATAAAACAGCACGTTAAACTTGTTAAATTCAATACACAACGATACACAAGAGATATTCAGATGATACCCGCTGAACAAATCCGCTTTTGTGCGCGGGTACGAGCGAACAGCGAAAAGTCTCCACGGCGGGAATCCCAAACCATGCCTCGCACTTCATCCGGCACTCGTTTTGGCAAGTCGCCTCCTTTTGTGAACGGCAATGCCTCCCGCTTCAGGCTTCGCCGCCTCCTATAGGACCCTTATCACAACGGCTGCAGCACCGTTAATTACTGTGATCCTTAAGAGGCGACAGATGTTCAGGGGCTTGAGACAACAGACGAAATAAAGGGCTTTTGCCGAGATCCAAGGAAGCCAAGAAGAGGCCTTTGGGAGGAAGCACGCCCAGCGCACACAGGTGCGTCACAGGAGCGTGTGACTGTGCCGTAAATTCGGCTCATGTCAGGGAGGTGCGGGTGTCTTTTTTCCAAATTTGAGATAGAAACAGACACACGAAACAGAACAGAGGCCACTGGCCACCCGGCAAACCAACAAATGGCTCTTGAATGGTGATGATCTCCTGCTGCACAGCAAGCTGGTTCTGGAGAGCCCTTCAAACAGGAAGTGATGTCAACCACAATGGTGCGACACATGACCAGAATGTCCATGCCCAGGGGATCAGGGCTGTGCAGCCCCATTTCGGACAGGGGGGCATCAGCGGTAACCGAAAGGTCAGCGCAGGTTTGAATTAGTCAATGGCTGGAGCCGAATGAAACGCTCAAAGCCACAAGCTTTGTGTATTTGCCGGCGAGAGGCAGGAAAGCGTCAAGAGGAAGTTCAGCGACGGCCACCAAGATGTGGTGCATCTTTCCAGAAAGCAGGAATCACCACTTTTTTCTATGCAGGGTCAGTGAGATCTTTAGTATTGGATGTTTTTGTAGTGCCACTTCTTGGTATTGGTTTTTCTTACTTTCTTTCTTTCTTGCTTGGTTGGTTGGTTGCTTGCTTCCTTCCTTCCTTCATTCATTCTTTCCTTCCTTCCGCTCAAAATGAAACGCCGGAGGCTTACATCCACTTCGTGATTTGCTCACCTCTGCCAGCTGCTCCATACCCCCCTCCTCCCCCCCCCAACGAAAGGCAGAGGACATCAATGTTATTCCCATATCGATGGGGGCCAGTCCCTGTTCCGTGCACCGCGGTCACTGTGGACCAGCTACCCCGCTTTCCAATATCCCAGGATCCCCTGCTGCTGTGTGGCTCCTCTGCATGCCACAGCTACGGGAGGCAGTGCCAGAGGTGAAGTGGGTAATGGGACAGCCATGCAAGGCCCTCTCACACCGCAGATACCTGATTGTGCTCCTGGCAGCGATACAAACTATGTGGGACTCTACTTCACAGCTCTATATCTATATATCCATCCATCCATCTTCCAACCACTTATCCAGTACAGGGTTGTGGGTGTACATAAGTTCAAGCAGGCACCTTTGTCGGCTTAAACATTTATTATAATAACACATGCAGTATATCCTGCTGACCACAGCACTCATGTTGCCCTAAATGCATTATGTAAGCAGTGTACCACTGTCTCTGCCAGACAGAAGCGTAAATCCAGTGGAAGTCATTCTACGTTTTTTTCCAGCTGGAAGTCCAGTGCAGATTTATGTGTGTCGTGTTGGTGGATGCGTGGTGATACAAATGTACGTTTCCCGTGTGGGTGACATTTAGAGAAACTATGGTCCATCTTATTTGCTGCTTACATATCTCATAACTTGGTACTAATTGAGATATTAAAATCACGAAAGCATCAGTGCCCCTGATTAAATTGGTGCCAATGATCTCGACGACAGGGCAGCCTGCATGCAGGAGTGTGACCACTATGCGTTTGCGGTCACGCTGATATCTCTGAGCCAAGCCTGAAACCCGAGACTGTAGATTCTGATCAAACAGTGTTGGCCAGTCGCCCCGCCTGTGCCGAAAACAAGCTTTCTGCAGTGTGCACAATTCCCACCTGTCTCAGTGAGCAATTCCATTTTTTACTTCAGCGCAAGGTGGTGGATTTGTGTAGGCAGGGACGTGGCCCCGTAAGCTGGAGGTTGCCAGCTCATGTCCCCAGAGGAACCAGGTCGTAGTACCCATCAGCAAGGTAGTTAGCCTGAAATTCTCTGGTAAAATTCTCCTGCCACGCAGATGAGAAGAACCACTATAATGCTGGCTGATTCTGAATCTATGTGCCTCAGTATTGCTAGCTAGTGCATCATTAGTTACACTTCTCTATAACCGAAAATGAGGATGAAGAACCTCCTCCGTCACAATGTTCCCGATAAACGTGAAGAATGATAGACCGATAGCGGCGTACGCAGTAACCTGAAAATGATGACGGATTAACCGTCAGACAAACGACAGCGATTGGAAGACAGACTGAACTTTGCAGCGTTTGTCCTGCCGCTTCATCACCGCTGGGAAGGAGGTGCATGAATCACCTTGGTGAGTAACGCTGTGTCAGCGTCTTACACCAAACACTCTTACTGGCTGCCGAATTGGTGATGCTCATCTAGATGTTGTCTTTTCCTTATGGATCGTGATGTTTAGCTGACCTGGATTTGGGGTTTAACTCCATTTCTTGACCATATGCGTGTGAACCCTGTATGAGTTAAGTCTTGGTTCGTCACCCAAGTGCAAAGACAAAAGGTTTGGGTGAACTGTTGCCTGTGCATGTGACCTGTGATGGACCATCATCTTGTCCAAGGGGTCTCCAGCCTTTAGCTTGCCGAGGTCCCGTACTAGATAAGAAATTATGGAAGACTGATGGATTGTGACATGAAACTTGGTACTATTGTTACTATTGCAAGATATCCATGTGTATACACCCTAAGACCAATAAGTGTAAGCTTGACATATCCGTAAACCTACACACAACTGTTTACTGTAATCCATGTAGTGAGCACGACTTTGCAATGCAGGCAGTCCTGCTGTCTTCTTTGCATTCCAGGCAGTAGCGCCGTATTAATGCCATCACCCTAGCAACCAACAGGCCATCCCATCAATGCTAAGCCCAGCTGAAGTCACACCCCAATCCAGCTCCAGAACAAGAGGAACACATGAGATGTCGCACAGAACCACGGCAACTCCTATCTGACTGCCTCAAAAAGAGTCAGCGGGATTGGAGTGTGTGTTATTAACAGCTAAAGCCGTGCTTGTAATTGTAATTGTATACTGTAAGAAAAAAAACATATATATACACACACACAATAAACACAACAGGTCACTTTTAAAGGTTAAGGAAAAAAAACTAATTGAGAACAATTTGACAGATAACCAAATTTTGCTTTCAAACTCCACACAGTCTAGCTTTTTTGTCTACATTTTTATTATTATTTTTTTATAATTTTAATGTGTGTTAATGGCAGTACTGTTATTCATAGAAAACAAAAACACACATCTGTGGTATAAACAGGTTGCTATCCACTAGTCACATGCTTTCCTTTCGCTTTCGCCAAATTTTGTAATAATGTAACTTCTAAAATAAAATAAATACATTTCCTGCTTTCCTTTGTGCAATAAAAGAAATCCAGGAGACCAGGGGGACAGCATTGAATTCTGAATGCCATCGTGGGAGTTGACAAAAAAACGATATGTATACATGCACACACACACAGAGATACACACCACACACACACACACAGACACAAAACACTTGAGATGGATTCAGAATCTGGCTGTGATACGTCGTCTCCCCCAAGTCACATGGGTAACGGCCACACAAATCAATGGAACTGCTTGCCACCCTTGAGAATGTTGGCCAAACTTGGACCGAGGTGTGGAGCGGGTAGGCGGCGCCAGTTACCTCAGACTTGATCTTATTGTCCCCAAAGCAGAGGTGTTGTAGGTAGGCTGCAGCGTTGGACTGCACTGACGGGAACTGGTGCTGCAGCATCTGAATAACCTCCGGCAGCTCGGGGTCCCTCCAACCAAACTCCCTGCACAGAAAGAGGAAGGCCAGAGTAGCAGGTGAAAACTCCTCCACCATTAGAGTCAAAAACGAAAGCATTACTCATCGTTTTTAGGGCAACCAGTAGGGGAAATTAAAGTAACTTTTTAAAATAAAGTAAATTGCTTCATTTCACATATAACATGGTCACGAACTGCTGAAAATGTTGGTCAGAAAGAATTTCAAGGGAAGAGAGAAGGGTCAAACATTTTCTGTATTCATGAGTAATTTTTCTTGTATCATAATGCATCCAGTTCCCTTCAGGGCCATTCTTTCCAGGCTAATGCCTGCAAACTCTCAAGACCCTGGGAGACAATTTTTAAAATTTAGTTTTCTGTTAAAAAACTAAAAAAATTTCTGAGGTGTCAATCAGGTCCCACACGACGTGCCACCTCCTATGTCTAGCTGTGACGTGTATGAAATGCTGTCCCTGGTGGTCAGGGTTACCGAACGGTCTGAACTCACAGCTTAAGTGCATGAGGATGAATTGGAGAAAGGCAAGAGTGTTTCCACGGTAACTCTCTTTCAACTGTGAATGCAACAGTTGTTGAATTCTACTCTTTGAATGTTTCAATGAGCTGCTTGTTCTGTGATCATTAACTTTGCGACTGCGTTGACGTCTGGCAAAGACAAGCTGACATATATGCAGCTATGGCCCGATAATTTGCTTGGCTGTGTGGAGCAAGAGGGTATAATTAAAGACCTGCACTGCTCAAATAAAAAAAGGCTATTAAGAATACAATCTTTATCTTTTGAAGCTCTATGACAAGGGCTACTCGAGTAATTAGAAATTCAAAGAAACAAGTATTCAGAGATTAAACGGAGAGGGTCGTGGATTTGGTAGACTCAAAGATGAATAGATGTCTACTGTTTGTCTTTGAGGCGGAATGAGTGCATGTGGGATGACAGCGAATGCATCAAAACGCCACCGACGCAGACAACAGCGATGACAGACTCCCCCAAGGAACTGAAATGATCTAATGATTAGATGACAACTGGAGACTTTGTTAAATAATAAAGAAAAGCTTTCAAAATAAACATTAATAATATAAATACGAGTCGTCATGGAGAATCACTGGATATCAGTCACATGATAGATCTGGGACAGTGTTTACACGACGGGATTCTTGTACTGTGAATCTCCTACACAAGATGTAGACATTTACAAACGACTGCCTTGGACAATAAAAGACCTGTAACTCCCATTTCCTAGAAGAGAACGAAAGGTAAAGCTAAACGCAAAAATTAATAACTATGCCGGTTAAAAGACAAGGAATTTGAGACTGAGGGCATGGTGGATTTTACTTGATATGTCACCTGGATGGGGCACCAACCCATCACAGGGCACACTTACACACCAGTCACACACACATACACCTACTTGCAGGGGCTCCTAGAGCAGACTAACACCCAACCAAACTTGAACTCTTGCAGCGTTTTAGTCACATAGAGGTGACTAATGGCTGTCAGTGTGACCTCCCCAACTCCAGCCAGGGTCAAAATGTCAGGGCACCATGCAAAATGGCCACAGGGGCCTTCTTGCACCCCCTGCTGGAGGAGAGCGGGACGTTCCCTAGAGACATCATTGCTGGCCACACATTCGGGCCTATTATAAAGGCACAGTGGAGCAGACAGAGAAACGATCCCCTCCTTTACAGGACACTGCCCCACAGTCTTCCTGCACTCTGCAAAACGAAGGACGTGACTCAGGCGTGGTAGGCCTTGCTGGAGGAGGAGGAGGATTTATACTCTCTTGAAAAGGTATTGAGCTCAAAAAATAAATAAATAAATAAAAAAAGGTCAGGGCTGATACGAGAAGGATTCTAAAATATAGTCCCTCTATAATTACTTTTTTTTCATAGCTAATAAAACCCTGTAAAATAATACCTAAAATTATCTCTCCAGTCTCCAGAACTAAATTGAACTGTATTTTTAAAGTGGCATGCCATCCGTGGAAGAGAGAGAGAGAGAGAGAGAGAGAGAGAGAGAGAGAGAGAGAGAGAGAGAGAGAGAGAGAGAGAATGTGTCTTCTGGTATCATATTGGATGAATTCATTTCTACTTAGGGTGATTGCCAAGACTACATGGCGCAGTCCTGTTATACAAATCCCTTCCCTATATAGCCTGGCTTTGTCAGGTGATTATTGTAAACTGGCAATGACCACACAGTGAAACTCACTTGTAACAAACTGCGATTGTGCATAACTAGCTACGCGAGGAAAAATCACGCGGGAGACCTGGATGCTTTACTTAAAGTATATTTTCAATAATGTAATTGGAAAACAGGCTGTGGCTTTATTATGATTAAATAGACCTGATCCCTGGTAATCTGGAATGGTTTACAGTAACCTATACTGTAGTATTACCAACCGAAACACAACCACAGTCATAGTTAATAGAAATGTATCATGTTTTATATGTGATAAGGAATCTCCTGCTTTTCAGGCCAAACCAATCAGGCAGTCGCTGACACTCATCCCCAGGGAGCAGAGTCGAGCACCGACTGCTCCGCTGCGGCAGACAGACACGATGAGGACCAGGGAAAGATCTGGCAGGCTCAAGGTCCTACAGATGACTTTGGATGAAAAGTTAATATCAGAAAATAAAATGATAATAACAACTGCAAAAAGGAAGATGAACACATCCTCACACACGCCGTAGCCTCACACACAGCTCCCCAAGCACACACACCAGGCGTACACTGAACCACCACCTCTGACGGAGACCAAGGCTGCTTCTCAATACCAAGAACTCAAAGATCATACTTGTGGTCTTAGCGAGACCAATCTTGTTAACTTGTCTTGGGATGCAATGAATCGTGGGATTGCTCTTGTTTGGGAAGGATGGAACCGATGCATCCTTGACATTTGAGACGGGACAAGAACGACATCTTGGGATTTTTACTGCCCTCTGTACTTCCATTCTGAAGTTTTTGGAACTGATCTTAGGCAATGGAAGACGATGCAAACCGTGAAAACCTTAAGACTATGGAAATGTTAAAAGTTGTCAAGCGAGGGTGGGGTGGGGAGTTGCAACTAATGGTGGTATGAGTTGTCAATGGGGGCATTGGGGGGGGGGGGGATGGTAAGAAAAACCATTAAAGGGCACTCAGTAAATTTAAGGCAGGCATGTTTAATAGTTTGGGCAAAAGGGGCCTGCAGGCCAGGGTCACCCTGAAAACCGAGACCCGATTCCTGAAGAGATTTAGGGGTTAATGGCAAAGGAGGAGGTGTTTCAGGAAGCTGGCCAGGGAACAGATCAGCAAACGAGGGAGCTGCGCCGCCATCTTCTCACCTGCGGGGTCACAAAGCCGACAGCAAAAGTCACACGTCAGGGGAAGCTCCTCGTGGAGAATCCGCTTCCGTGGGAGACGAGGCACAGAGAAAGAGGATGCAGAGAGTGGGCTGAGCCCCTCGTCCGCGTCAGCGGGGTGTGCACTGCCGCTGCAGGAAGGGTTTGAATGAGCCAGCTTAATTAGCTGAGCAAACTGGAACCTAACGATGAACGAGAGCGCGGGTACAAAAAAAGTGCCAGCTGTGCCCTTTCCGTACCTCAACCAACACCCAGGAATTAGAAAAAATGCCTATTTCCATAAAAAATGTGAAATTCCCAGACAGGTACACTAATTATGTTTACAAACAGAGACATTTGCCAAATAACAAAATAAAATAAATCCGTGTTAAATATGCACGCCAATTATGCAAAACTACATGCAGTTTATATATATATATATTAAATGAAGCAGATTTTTTTTTCTTTATTACATAATTGAATAACATTCCTTTTTATAGAGTATGTCAGCCATATTGGTAAAACTGGCTGCAAAACACTATGACAGAACGAACAGAACCTTGTGACAGAAGCATGGGGGATTGTACGGGATCATTATTTTGGGTATGGGGGTGGAGTCGGATATGACAAAATTGTGGGGGCGAGCACAACAACAAAAGATACAGGAGATCATCTGGTTGTATGTTCTGGGGCCAGGAGACAAAACAGAAGGCATTATGGGTAATTAGGCACGGATGACGTCAAGACCCAGCCCTGTCTACCACCCCTCGCCCGCCTCATGCACACATTTCATCATGTACATGTATTGTGCTACCTTTCCCATCTTTGAACCTTTTGACATTATAAATGCAGCAAACCACGTCCTTCTCAGTAAAGCTGAAAATAGACATGAAATGGGAATAGACTCAAAAGCTTTTTTGCACCATGATCCTGGATTAACCTACTAGTATGGGGGCACTTTCTTATTCTAATCATGGGTCGCACTGACACACCACTGGGGTGGATTCCTCATCAGTACTTTAATTAATCAGCTTCCTCTGTTCTTTAGCATTTTAATTGGATACTGATTTTGAAATGCACGAAAGTGCTGCTCGCTGATGCGACTGAAAACAGACGGTAAACAGCTGAACCGAAGAGATACTGCTACTCTCCCAGCTGAAGAGGGCACATTACTATGCTGCAAATTAAGTATTTATTCCTATCAAAAGTAGTGTAAGATGCAAGAAGTAACACTATTGTTACTGCATATTTCCTAAGCGATGACATTTTGATATTTTAATGTACGGCAGTAATTAAGTTCAGCAAGTGTAAAACCTTCTTTGTAAGCCCGTTATGTGTTTTTGTCAGATATGCTCTGGAGCAGTGTGAGCACTTTGTGGGTTAAATATCAAAAAAGTCAGACTACGAGCACTGTCAACAAAAATACTATGGAGTACAAAACCGTGTCAAGAAGCACTTGGTTTGTTTTCCATTGACAGGCAGTAATTTCAACAAAGGCTGCAGAAGAGAAAATATTACGGCCCAAGATATCATGCTGCTGTGTAATGACGACCATTTAAAGATGGGGTACATTTTATAACATCACCCAACCAGATTACCCTGATGAAGCACCATTCTAAGCAGGAAATAACACTGAGATAAGGTCACACCGGATATTACAGAGGTTTATTTTGCACAACGAGGGATCAAAATTACGTCCACTGAAAGGACAGCGCGCAATTTGGGATGCGATGCTACGCCAATGTCCTGAAAAAAATAAAATGAACGTCTCCACATCTGAGCGCCAAACAAGCACAGGCTGTGGAACTGCGAAACTCACAAGCTCTCAAATCCGGTCAGACTTCGAGCCTAGAGGAGGGGGGGGGCAGAGTGGGAGAGATATCCAGCACATGGGGAAGCTTAGGGATATTCGGGGGGGGTTGGCTACTCCCAAATAAATAAATAAACTAGTGAAATAAACTAAATCCGTACGTAACTTAAGTACACCTTTTCGGTACACCCCGCCCCCTCCCCCCCCCCCCCCAAAAAAAAAAAACAAACATATAAATAAGCATATCAAACCCCTGTTAATCTGCCATTTTGGCCAATTTCTATACTTCCCTGTATCAAGAACAAATTGCGAGGCAGTGATGCTGAAAATAGCCCAGGCACATAATTCCCCATCATGGAGCAGCCCCGCAACGGCATCCCCCGAGCTACGCATCCCAATTAAATGGAAATAGTTTGGTATTCCTGGGGAATTAAACTGGCAGCATTACCCACTCCGTTTGGGCAGACAATAAAAACACATTTGAGTTGAATGAGGCCCCTGTTTATTGTGTGGCATGGACAGGGGATCCTGACAATGCCAGGTACAGACCCATTGATTATGGTTATTCTTTTTTGCTGAATGGTTTCTAAATAATGTAATGCTGGCTCTCACATCCAATGAAAGACTATTACGTTGGTGGCTTACTCCTGAAGTGTCAAGTTGTGATGAAGTAGGTAGTGGAGATCAGATGTGGCCTTGATAACAGGTGGAGAAACCCAATTATAGATTCTTCGGAGGTGCTTGCTGTGACCGGCAGGAAGTTCACAGCCAGAGGACCTGACCTGTAATTTCACAGCTGTCCAAGAGGATAATGTGGCTTCAGTAATATACTGTAAAGCAGCTTCAGAAAGAGTATAAACGATCAACGAGATGGAATAAGACGATGCCTCAACAAGTGGGTAAAATATCAGCAAGATGACAGAACTTCAAAAAGAGGACAGTTTCAACAAAATGATGGCACTTTAACAAGAGGATGCAGTTTCAATAAAGACGACAGTGTCAGCAAAAGGACACAGCTTCAAACAAGGGGACAGTTTCAACAAGGGAGCACAGTTTCGGACAAGAGTCCCCTGCATCAACAAGAGGATGTGGTGTAAAGAAGAAGACAGTTTCGACAGAAGGACACAACTTCAAACAAAATGACACAGTTTCAAACTAGAGGAGATAGTGACAACAAGAGGACAAATTTCAATCAAGAGGACTTGGCTACAACAAGAGAACACAACTGCAACAGTGAAATATAGCTTCAACAAGAGGACACGTCAAGAAGAGGGCATGGTGTAAAGCAGAGGCTGATGACTTCAAAACGTGGGTACAGGTTCAATAAGTGTACATGGGTTCAACAAGAGGACAAAGCTTCAAAAAGAGAGTGGAGCAAGTGTTACAAAGTTCCAAAACCATAATGAAATGGTCATTGATGTGATTTCTTTCATGCTCAGCTACAAGTTTATATCCAACCACCCCCTCTGAAACACAACCAATCAATGAGAAAATGAAGACAGAAGGACTACAAGATCCAAAAGAAGAAAGAACTGAAATCCTCACACCACTGTAAGAGTTATCCAGTGAAGTAGGAGAAAAGGTAAACCAAATTATGAGGATAGGAGGAATGCTACAGACACGTGACAATGAAAGGAGCTTGGATGTGAAGCAGGAATGCCACCACTGATAGTTGAACATTGCCTCACTTTACAGTTTTGGCACAATGCTTGTGAAAACAACTCGGAGATGTAATATAACACACGTGGCTCACTGCATAGTGAGCACACCAAGTTCAAGCACAGGAGAAACGCTACGGTGACAGGACG
The DNA here is from genome assembly GCF_023856365.1 of Brienomyrus brachyistius. Classification (NCBI taxonomy): domain Eukaryota; kingdom Metazoa; phylum Chordata; class Actinopteri; order Osteoglossiformes; family Mormyridae; genus Brienomyrus; species Brienomyrus brachyistius. The sequence goes on along the minus strand of NC_064547.1, from coordinate 7,119,845 downwards.
TGCCTGTTTCCATTCTCCTGCCTTTTTTGACAACTCTAGACCTGCTTTCCAAAATGTGATTTAAGTGTAAATCCTTCACCCCAGGATATTTCAAATACATTTTTTTCAGGCTGCTATTTCAGCTAAATATTTTGACATTTTATGGGTTTTTTTGCCCTTTCCATCACTGATTGTTATGTCTGGTGCAATCTTCAGTGATGATAAGCAAAAACACTGAGTTATTTTACCCAGCTGTCTTAAATCTCTTACCCATTACGGAAGAGTGAAGGCGACAGTGAGACGGGAACCCCGCTGCGTTGGGCGTCTGACCTTGAATGGATACGCATTAAACCGCATTAGCACAGGCTCACCGTTAGGAAATACCCTGCTGACAGGTACAATTCCTAGTGCCTTTCACCTGTGTCCTAAATACATACTTCCTATGGTCACAGATACCTGCACACAGCATTAATGATCCCGTTCGGAGCCACTGTGCCGTTTTCTTCTGTATTTGTAGGCCAGAAGCCAAACTTCTCTTTAATAATAATAATAATAATAATTAATACTTTATTGACCCCTGTGGGGAAACTCTCTTTTTATGTCTCCCTCAACTTGCTCTTTGTAGAGTAAGTTGTCCATGAAGGGCTGCTATCTGTACTGGTGTCCAGGGAGCTGGGGCTCAAGGACCTTGCTGAAGGACCTACAAACGTGCTGAGGCTGGGTTTGAACCTTTGACCTTTTGATTACAGGCACACAGGCTTAGCCCACTGAGCCACACGCTGCCCCAAATCTATCTAGTATCTAATATTTAATACATATCTGCACCGACGCCGGACACTTCAGGGTGCTTAGCACTGTTACCTTACATCCCCAGGGTTGGAGGCCCGAATCCTGCATTTGTTAAGTCTGCATGCTGCCCCTATGTTGCATGAAATTGCATCTGCAGTCCAAAAACTGGCAATTAAGTTAACTTATGTTTCTACAGGATACGACCCTCTGATTGCCCTCTGGAGGTCAGGTGTCCCATCTTTGATATCCCCAACTTACTGAAGCAGCAGGCTTTTATTAGCTTAATGTATAAAAACCCACATTCCATATCCCCAACCCTCCAGGTTTTTGTTGAACCTGAGATATCCCACATAGCTCATAAGTAGCTTCTAATCCCAACATACTGTACTACATAAAATGTTACTATTGATCTCGACCCATTTTGATTGTTATTGGCCTATTAACATAACCTCAATTCATTCAAACCCAACCCATGACCAACATGTCATTGTAATTTACATGGGTGGGGGATATTTCATTGGCCAATCAGGTTTTAACAGTTCAAAAATCCATCCTGTAACCCTGAATAATTAAATTAATTGAATTACTCAAGTCTCCCCACTCTTTGTGAAACACATATTCAGGAGACACCAACAAATTCATGGGAAAGGTGATACATAGTAATGGTCATCATAGAATGCTGACAAATATACCCTTTTTATATAAACTGAAAATAATAAATGGTGAACATACTGGCATATTTAAAGGGGGCAGTCGCAAAGAGGCAGAATAAAAATTAGCTTCCAGGTCACTAGGTATGTCAAAGAAATACTGCAATTGTCAAAGAAATGGCTTAAGACATGATTCACTCCTGAGATAAAAAGAAAAAATAAATACAAAAATGCAAAATAAACCCTATTTCCCAAAGCCCCAGGGAAAACAAGACTGCTTAAAGTGTCACAAATACCTTCCGTGGCCTCTTGAAATACCAGTACTCCCTTAAAACTCTTTTAATATTCAATTTACTGTGGCTCCAAGAAGTGGTTATACCCAGAGACTTGGCATAAATAATTTAATATTTCATCGCTTTAGAGATCAAAATGTTACTGTGCATATTCTGTTAAAGTTCCCCGGCTAATTTCCCAAAGTTTGAACAAAACCTGAAATTCTCCGTTAATAAGGAATGCCCAAATCTCTACCCTGATGAATGCCGTAGGCGTCTGATCATCTTGCCAGCTGGAGTCAAGAACTTGTGTAAAATCCATGCATCAAAATCCCATTTAATACAGGCTTGCACTGCTGTAATGTAGCAGGCAGACAGTGATGGCTGACATTGTTAGGCCTGATCTAATGAATAAGGCTCTTTTGGTTCACGACACGTTTCACTGGGATCTGTGGGAAATCTGAGAAGAAAATTACCTGTTCCGGAAGATAAAAATAATCATGACTTTGGCACGCTCCAGTCTTCAGCGGCACCCCTGCAAAGTGGATGCGGCAAAGGAGTCTGACTGTCTGGTCACTGTCAGCAGAAAGCCAATGCTGACTGCCCACAAGCCAAGCTCTAGTAGACCTAAATAGCAGGAGCTGGTTTGGGGGACGGGGATCAGGAATTTATGTTCAATGACAGGACACGGATACCTGCCCATCAAAAGTTTCATGACATTATTAATGGGCCACCCTAAGCAAGGCTTGGTAAATTACTGACGCAGATGGAGCCGTACCGGATTCCCCTCAAACACAGTAAGCACACACAAGCATTTGCAATTCAGGTCATTGGAGAAAGTGCTAACAGCTCAAATTAGGGAATCATATAGTCATTTGTTCGCGTTTTTGGAATAATAATCTGTGCATCCTCTCCTGCTGCTTGTTTCATTGCATTCCCATGAAAGTACTGCCTTTAGTGTTTCCATCCATCCATCCATCCATCCATCCATCTTCTGCCACTTATCCAGCGCTGGGTCACGGGGACAGCCATCTGAGCTGGGATGCCCAGACCTCCCTTTCCCTTGGGATACCAAGGTGTTCCAGTCTGTCTGAGATATAATCTCTCCAGTATGTCCTGGGTCTGCCCTGGGGCCTCCTGCAGGTTGCACATGCCCAAAACACCTCCCCATGGAGTTATTCAGGAAGCATCCTACATACTGCAGATGTGTAAACCACCTCCACTGGCTCCTGTCGATGTAGAGAAGCAGTGGCACTACTTTGAGCCCCTCCTGAAAGGCTGAGCCCAGACACGCTGCGAAGAAAACTCATTTCTGCTACTTGAATCTGTGATCTCATTCTTTCGGTCACTACCCAAAGCTCATGAACATAGGTGAGGGTAGGAACATACATTGACCAGTAATTCAAATGCTTTGGCTTCCAACTCAGCTCTCCATTTACCACAGTGGAATGCTACACCGTCTGCAGAACTGCTGATGCTGCACCGATCCACCTGTCCATCCCCTGCTCCATACTTCCCACATCCAATGAACAAGACCACGAGATACTTAAGCTGTTCCGGGTGAGGCAGTAACTCATCTCCAACCTGCAAGGGGCGCGGTATCCTTTTCCAGTTAAAAACTATGACTTCAGACTTGGAGGTGTTGATCCTTATCCTGATTGCTTCATACTTAAAGGGCACCCAGTGCATGCTGCCTTTAGTATTTCCTACAGGCTTATTTAACCTATCAAAAAACCAGACTGCAGACAGATGAATATGAGGTTTCACTGTTCTGCATGTTACTTAGCTGATGCTATAAGTGAGGATCAGGCATCAGGGTCAACCGGTGTTCCTAGGGCAATCAGGGCCTTGCTCAAGGACCCCAATGGTGACAGCACCCTGACAGCCATGGGATATGAACCCATAACCATCTGATCACAGGTACAGAAGCCTAATCTGCAGCGTTACATGCCATCCCATGGACCCTGTGATATTGTGTTAGTTTGTGAGGCAGGGGAAGACGCTGAAAGAAACCGAAACAGACTCAGTCATTTCTGCTGGTTGTTACTGGTTGGGCTTACTGGGATGTGTAAACTGCTGAGAATTGCCTGGAAAGAAGTGTCAGGATGCCCTCCCTGCTCATGTCTCTTCAAGTCATCAAACTTGATGGCTCCCAAATATACCGTCACAACCTCCCTGTCTATTCTGCTCACATGACTATTACCCCTGGACCTGACAGCTTACAGGTCACGCTCATTCATTATTTGATTCTTAGGCAGATGGGAGATATAATGATAACTATGATTTATTTGCTATTTACACAGGTAGAAATGTTCAGGTACAGGTAAGTGCACAGGTACATTAATGTTCACATATCCTACCATTTTCTCTCGTGAGACATACAAATGCACACATACATAGCGGAGAGTGAATTCTGGGGTCCGAACACAGGGTCAGCCTTTTATCTAAGACCCCTGGAGCATTTCGTGGGTTAACGATCAAGCTCAAGGGGCTCAAGAGATGACGATTCTGCTAAGAGTGGGATTCAAACCGGTGACCTTGCAATTACAGGCATCTCACATTTCAGACCTCAAAAACACATCTTGATATATTTTGAACATGCATCACAAGAAGTTCATTCTCTAACATCTGAAGGTTCACACAAACCAGCATTTGCACAATCACCCTTTCCACCGCACTGGCGCAGGTGACGGACAGACCCTTGCATGTCAGTGGCAGAGGGGATCCCCAGACAAGGATGTTATCAGCGTAATCTCTCGTTCTTTAGCCAATAAGGCTGTCTGACATTTTGTGGGCATGACTCAGGTGAAGTGTCTGCCACAGACACTTCACCTGAGTCATGTGTCTGTGACCACTGAGTACATGACCTTAGCCGCACTTCCTACATATAGCGATATAGACACAGTGCTGTGCAAAACTCAAAGGCAGTCAAACACAATAATGTTTAAAGGATTGTCACTGTCAAAGTGTGACAGTTTGACTCCTAAAGTCACCCCAGTATTTTACACCCATGTATTTTTGGACTGGACAACTACCCCAACTTGTTTGGCTAATCAACACCTCACTGATTCATTCTGCACATCTGATACGTTTATAAACTCATACAGCATGTATTCACAATCCTAGAAATACATCAGCGTACCATTTGAGGTTAATCAATAATTTGACAAATTACGTTAATTAGATAAGTCAGCAGGTGGTGAAATTTTAACAAATACATGGAACGGCTGAGGTGCCCCCTGAGGAGAGGATTGGGAACTGAAGCGGTGTTCATCCAATCATCTAACAGATATCTGTAATTTTTTGGAGAACAGGTGAAATTCTTATCGTGTTACCATTAGTCTGTATATGTTTTAATGATATTTTTTTTCTAAGAAAATATTCACTTACTCCCAGATAAAACTAATTCTTTGACTGCTTCAGACTTTTCCACAGCATAAAACTGCCAACGCTGCTGTCCCGAAGAACTCAGAGAAGAGGCGTCTGAGGTGAAACAGAGTCCAGCTGGCTGATGGAGGCACACGAAGGAGGATCCAAGCACGAGGCAAGCCCGTGACATCTTCCTGCAGTCAGGAGTCTGCTTTTCCAGGTAAACAAAGGCCCACGCAAGCACACTAAAACCAGCATCCCAGCGGAACGTAAAAGCCACTGTGCTGGAACATTGCCTTTGGTTTTCCCGCTCTTTTCCCCCGTTGCATCGGAATACTTATTTACATAGTCTGGGCTGCACACGTCAGGCTGATGCTTGTGGGGGATGCAACCATCGGTTGATTAAATCAGGAGCTGTGATGCATTTGACCGGCATGCACGCCGCATGAAGCTATGAACCAAACATGTTTAATGCCAGAGCTGGCTTCCTATGCCTTTTATATTTAATAAAGGAGAAAAAAATCATTCCTTTGCTCTACATTTTTGCTGGCATCACTGTAACATGATCAGAGGCAGCCCTGGTCCTCAGGCTGAAGCTCTTTGCTTTTAGGGCTATGACTAAAGAAGAGATTGACTCTGCTCCGCTTGGTACAGAGTGATGTTCCTGATGTATCAGGACACAATAAAAGAGAACAGCAGGTGCCAAAACAAGCGCATGCATTTACAACAACTGCCCAGTACAGAAATGTACTCTCTGTTACTCAGGCTTTTTTCCACTTTGTACTTTTTAACATGCTACAAAATGATGATAGAATGTGATGTGGATGCATCACCAAATGGTTACCAGATCAAACGATATTTCAGAGACGTATGGACCAGGTGAGATATCGGAAAATTCTCTCCATAAATGGAGAAAATTATGTTTTGTTGGCCAGGTGAACCCAAGGCTGTGGATCTTTAAAAAGCTTACAATGATTTCTGTATATCATACACATGACCTCACCACAACCCTGTAGTAGATGATGGTATGGAATATGAACAAAGGGGTGGATGGATAGATGGATGGATGACAGATGGATGGACGGATGAAGACAGCATCAGACTGAGTGAAAAGGCCAGGCTCTGTCTTTTGCTTGCTGGTCATCTCACACGTCATTTTCCTAAAGAGGACCAGTCACCCTGAGCTTTAAGCAATGGCTGTGACCGTTTAAGAATGAATCACAGGCTATAACTGGGGTAGGGACTGAGAGAGGCTCAGAAGAGGCCATTCTGTCCATCAAGCTCGTTTGGGCAGATCTTAACTAATATCTTAACTAATATATCTAACTCTGATTTAAAGGAACCCAGGGTTTTAACTTGAACTACACTAACAGGGAAACTAGTCCATACTCTAACTACACACCGTGTAAAGAAGTGTTTTCTCAAATCCAGTTTAAAATGTTCTCCCGCTAATTTCCACCTATGGCCACGAGTTCTAGTATTTAAACTAATATTGAAATAGCCATTTGGCTGAACAGCACCCAGACCTGTTAGAATCTTATATACCTCGATCATGTCGCCCCTTAGTGACTTTAGCTCGAAGCTGATTAAATGCCGAGGCTGATTATGCCAAGAAGACATTTCTATAAAATCTACAGAAAAATAGCTACAATTTCTATAGACATTTCTTGGATAATTTGGCTAGAATAAGAAGACATACCACGCTTGTCTCATTCCTGCATCAGGTCTCCTGATCTCTTGACAGTTTACTGGTTGAGTTAACCCCCCCCCCCCCCCCCCCCCCGAATTTGCTAGATAAAAGATTAGAAGCTGAAATGTTCAAATACCATGTAATGTGTCTTATTAACATTCCCAAAACTGACAGGAAGTTCATTACGGATGGAGACCCAAAGAAACCGTCAATGATGCGGCAAAAAAAAAAGGAGGGAAAAAAAACAGTGAGTCCATCTTCGTGGTGGGAGCTCGACCCTGTGAGGCTGATGCTGAGAAGCTTGGAAGCAGAAACCATATGCTGCCGTTCTCCCTCTACTCCCCAACCCCCCCTCTCCGCACACGCCCTGTGGGAAGATGACGAAGCAAAACAAAGAGCGCGGCGTGACTCATCCCGCAAGGGAACGCGTTGCTACTGCTAACATGTGCCTTCCATTCTGATCCAAGTCTGAGAACTGCACCACAGTGACAGCGGGACCCTCTGAAGGTAACAGAGCAGACCAGGCCATCAGCGTGATGGCCGAGACCTGAAGAGGGAGTGCGAGCCCACCACGGTCTAGGCATGGATGTCGGGAGACCACTTATCCGTCCTTAGGAAATCTGAAAGGATTCCACCAGAAAGGGGTGAGAGTTGCAATGGAGCAGACAGAAACATACTGACTGCAAAGTGGCCGTTAAGACGTGCTGACTGCAAGGGACCGAGGTGTGTCAAAGATGCTACGGGGTGACACTTTTAGGGGATTCGCGCTTGACGATGGCCAGCACCTGGGCTCAAGCCCAGCTTGTACTGTCGCAGGTCGTATTTTACAATTCAGGGCTGTCGCCCGGCGCATCTCCAGCGACAGACGGGGGGAAGTCCAACGGGCCGTGTAATTACAAAACTCTGCCGGTTCGACTGCGGCAAGCTTGCCGAGGCGTGTCCAGCGCTTAAAATAAATACGTCGAATGCATATGCTCTCCTTCGCTTCTCGTTGGCCGAACCCCAGTAGGATCGCGACTCGTGTTCCTCCTTCATATAAACCCAGTTGGCACCGTACAACATCCCAGCCGCTGGTGGATTCGCTTAAAAGGGTGAGAAAGGGACTTGTTATAAGAGGCACAACCGTTTATCTTCTGATTGCATGCCAGTGACAAACAGGATGTTTAAGAAGCATTTAATTCCCATCGCAGGAAGTGATCCCTGCGCAAAGAGACTAAACGCTTTCTTCATGTCATCATACACAAAGAAAACAAAAAAATCCATGAAAAAATACACTTAAGACGATAATGGTGTGAGCCGCAAGAGGTTCTGTTGTGGATCTATTACTGAAGCATTTTCAGCTCTGAAAAGGGGAACGACAAACTGCCATTACAGCAAAGATGAATAATATTACCTGTTGGTAAGCATTCAATGTATTAACATGCAATCAGAATTGTCAGTTTCGCAATCGCATGAATTCAAAGAGCAACCAGAATCAGCCTCTTTAGTTCCCAGCATCTCTGTTTGACCTACGCTCTTCCAAAATGTAATATTTACAGTATACAGGAAATATTATACGTGTTTCCTGACTCTTTATAATCAAAAAAGAAAAAAAAACATCATACCCTACACCTCTTGCAGTTCCTTTGTGTGACTGTTTTTCTTTTACAGGTTTATATTACGCAAGTCTCCAAACCTATTACCTATTCCCACTGAGTCAAATAATTGATTGTTAATGCTTGATTTCCTCCATGTTGTTGCTAAAGGTCAAACTCAAGACAAGAGTAGATTTCTGAAGAGAGACCTGCACGGCTTCGCATTTTCACTGCAAATGCTCACCCTCCCGACCAACATTAAGGCAAGAGGAGCACACGCACTTGCAAACTGCTCTTTTCTGAAATTTCAAAGACCATGCAGGATAAGGTGCAGGGATACCCCACAAATCCATGGTGAGTCCACAGATATTCAGGTAGACCTCTGAACTCTTGACGAGGTAATGCCTTTGTAGACCAATAGGAACAGTCGCAGTGATTAGCTTAGACCATCACATGACATGGGCGGTCGCAAGTCACCTAACCTCAGGCATGTTATACCTGAGACAACTTTCCAGGCTAGAATGTTTTAGCATTTCTTACCCGAAGTAGGACTCATGGCCGAAGGGACTTTCGCCAAAACCCTTTTGGTACGTTTCCCCAGAAACTCGATCCTCCGCTTTCCATCTATTTGGTTTTCAGATAAAAGTGGCTCCTATTAAACGAAAGCCGACGACACATCAAGCAACTTACCACAAAGTCTAACAATAACACATAATTAGCGTACGGACACCTAGCCCCATGGACTGACTAGTTAATTTTCAAGCGCTGAAAATATTAATGACCCCATAGAGGCTAAGATACAATGGTTGTTTGTGTAAGCACCAGCTAACGAGGATAAAAGGCTTGATGGATGCTAATGGTACTCTTGACAAGGCCTGTAATTACCGTAAACAACAGGAGTGGGATTGGTCACACAGAGTCTGACAACTCCTTTCTTTCTCAGGGAGCACAATGACAGCCCTTAAACTAAAGTGGAAATCTTACCATGACGTACATACCAAACAGCGGGATTGCTCCGTACAGAAGATTAATCACGTAACGTATTGTCTAAGCCTTTAGAATGCCTTGTACTTGTGATCACTATTGTTTTGTATCTTGTAACAAGTCACGACTTAATCTCGAAGATAAACTGAGTCTCCTGTTCGATGGAAAAGAAGATGGCAGACGATTTCGGCGAATACGATGCTTGATTCGTTCATCTCGAACCTAAGAGCGTAACTGAAATGTAGAAGGTCACATCTTCACTGTTTTAACGGCTAAGTAAAGGATACAGAGCTGGAATAGGACAGAGGGAATAGAATGATAAAGGAGTCTTCCGTTTAATTGTTGGGAGACAAGTGCAAGCTCCTCCTGAGCCAGAGGAGATGAACCTCCAAGCAGGACCTTGTTCCCACTGCTATACTTCTGTCTCCTGCTGTTGCAGCTGATCTTCTGCAGCTTTTGTCCTCACCAAGGCTGCCATACTGGAGCAGATCGATTCCCCTGAACCGCTGCTGCCCAGGACTTTAGTTACCCCTCCTTTGTCTGCCCTCCAGGGCTGCGGTCTCTGGGTGCAAAGCAAACCGATTTAACAGTGAGGAAGCTACCTTATCAGCAAGGTCACAGGAGGTGCCATGTGACCTCCGCGGGAGGCGGGCAAAACTAGGAGGCCCTCGCCATGCCGGCCACGCCAGCTGTGCCACGCACTGGCACCTTGGACACTGCTGGGTGTATTTTAACTACTGTTAGGAGTGTGTTTGTAATTTACAGGCTCTGGGCACAAATCTCTCCCCACAAATGCAGCAGCCCTGTAAAAAACAGATGCTGTTAGGGGCTGTTAATCATAAGAAAGTGAGAGCAAACGGATGGTGTATAGAGACAGAAAGATAACAATGGTATGAGTCTGTGTGTTGGGAGCAGGGTTGCTATCCATAATGAAAACCACAACTTTAGAAAAGCATCTTTGCAAACTGTAAAATAAAATAAAAAACTACAACTAAATGGAAAACTCTAAATATCAGCTCAAACTAACTGAAATAAAATAAAAGAGAATGTCAAGTACTTTTCATAACTGTTTTAAATATCATTTTATTTTTAATTATTAGGAATAATACCTGGAATATGTTTTGAGGACATAGTATGCAATGTTTATTCACGTAGGATTCTCTTAAGAACAGACACATTCAACTTTCAGTCCATCCATTTAAATAAGATTACTTAAGGTTAAAATGACACTCACATTATCATCTATCTATCTATCTATCTATCTATCTATCTATCTATCTATCTATCTATCTATCTATCTATCTATCTATCTATCTATCTATCTATCTATCTATCTATCTATCTATCTATCTATCTATCTATCTATGTCTGCGTGTCATTTTAAAATAATACAATAGGATAGATCTTTATTATCATTGTTTTAAAAAACAACAAAAGATAATAATGATATGTCGCCCATTCAAAGTGTTTAAAGTGTAAATCTATCTATCAGAAATAAGAAATCAGGAAAAAAAACATTATTGATCGCATAGGGAAAATGCTTATGCTACAACTGCAGACAGACACCGTTTCACATGATAAACCCGACATACACACATAGCAGGAAGGGAAAGTAATACCACAAACAGAAGTTAAAGAGAAATAAAATCTAAAATATAAAAGACAGAATAGGTATCAAATAAACTACAATTTCAACTCTTTAAGAGAAAAAGATAGATAATCTGTTTTCAAAATGTAACTAGTTCCTTATAATGGATAAGGGGTAAATTAGCTATAAAAAAAACTGCCCAGTGGAGGTATTTGATAGGGTCTATCTATACCTATATATCTATATGTCAACTAAGTAGAAATCAAATAAAATATAAAAACTCATAAGACCACACTAAAACCTCATAAAACTGAAATGGAAACTGGAATAATATAACAAAAAAACTTAAATAATAAAAAAAAATTATACTGAGACTGGCTGGGTATGGGGAGCGTGTCTGAAAGCGCATTATATGCAGAACTGCGAGTGGAGAGCCATTCAGGTTAGGAGGGACCGTGTGCTGGGTGGAGGTGAACACCATCTCCTGCCCACCAGGAGCAAATCCTTCTTGGGCTAAAATAATTGGCTCGAGGGCCTAGAACGTTTCGTACAGGCACACACACACTAGATCCACTCAACAAATGAGGATTAAAGGACCCTTATTTACCGTAAGAAATAAACCCACGGGGCACATCCCACATTCGTTGAACTGGCTGCCGTTCGACATTCCCAGGTCAGAATGAAATCAGAGGCTGTGTAACAAAATCACAAGATAGCTGCTCCGGGGAACATTTAAGTCTTGACTCGCTGAAACAACATTGCTGTCACTTGTCATACAAGCCGTAGTGCAGAGGTAACTCTGTTTGCTTAACGAAACATTACGTAGATTAGGTCTGAAAAGCGTTGTTTCAACAATATTTCAAAGGAGAGGCCGAAACTGGGAATAACATGTGTTATGTACCCATTATATCATTTACAGGCGAAGTAATTTCACAGATAGGGAAAAATCCCCAACTTTGCGAAGGTGACTTAATACAGGCATTGTGCTTTCTCCCAAGACTTCTGTGTACCAGGAGGCCGACTCAAGCTGTGATTTAAGGCAGCAAAGGATGGCCCGGTCTGTAACAGTGGGGAATATGATTTCCTAAATGTGTAAATTGATTTATTATGTCCTAGTTATTCTTCAGATAGCTATGTGGGATGCATCTTGATTGCTGGTGGAGAGAGCCTGGCAGGTATGACACATAGTTCCTCACTTTCCTGTGGCCCAAGGGGTTCAGGGATGTTATTTCACTACGTGGTGGAGCTTCGATCACCTGATTACCGTGGTCTTGCCCGAGAGGTCCCATTAGAAGACCTCAGTTATATTCCCTGGTCTTGCTCTTCTGGGAAACTGACCCCCAGATGGGTTCACGGGTTCTTGCCACTGTTCCATACCAGACATAGGGTCAGGTCCAGTCCTTAGAGCGTTTCCACCTGGCAGTATGCTGGAAGCAGAGGCGAGAGTCATACTGTTGAGAAGGAGGGACCGTGTGCTGGATAGAGGTAGGGTGACCACCTAATCCATGTCAGGAGGGACACTATGAGCTACAACAGGGTTTGTAAACTACCCTTTCAACCATTTCAAATAAAAGGACCAGGATTTCACTCAAGCACTGAGTTCTTGCTGTGTGCTGATTGGTCAGTCTTCTATAATAATGCACGTGTCACTGATGTTAATGTGAAACAGCTGGATGAGTCTTTCAATCAAGAAAACAAACCAGTAAAAAGCACAAGAAGTTCTGAACTAATTAGCCAAGCACAAGAGCCTTTCAGTTTTTAAGTGGTTTGTAAAACCTGAAGTAGCTCACACTGTCCCTCCTGACATGGATTAGATGGTCACCCTAGACAGAGCTGAGCTTCAGTGATCACACAGTGACCAGAAGCAAATATTTCACGGGCAAAAATGACTGGCTCAGGGGCTCAGACTGTTCCGTACAAGTTTACACGCACGCTTTAAGCCGGCAGGCTTTAGTGGACATGGCACATACACGCAGTCTAAGGGGGTAAAGATGGTGTTTAACAGCAAGTCTTCTCCTGTGTGCCGTTTATCCTTGGAGGGGCAATTGATGGCTGAGGGGCATGAAGGTTCTGGGAAAAACAGAGCTGACTCCTGGCCTCAAGCTAAAGACCACTGTGGTGTGCAAGGAGGAGATCGATAAAGCCTGCTTCACACTTAATCATAGTTATCTGTCTCTTATTTATTGACCCCCTGGCTTCCCCTACCTTCCATATCACAAAAACCTCATATCTGTTGTCTGAGTTTCACACATGGATGGTGCATAAAACAATTTAATGATTCTTGAAGCACAGATTTCCAAAAAAGCACCGTATATTTTTATCAGAATCAACATGTGATAAATTTTAAAGTCGTCTTCGGCGATGCAGTGTACTTTTCGCGTCTATTTCAGTTTATATCTCGCTGAAATCTTCATGTAGAATCAGGAAAAAAATGCTGACTAAATCCGTAATCTGTCTTCTTTTCAAAAAGCCAACTGCCAGAAGTATTAAAGTTTTTAAAATTAGGTTAAATCGGCAAAAAAGTAAACCATGTCACCTTTCTTTGTTTTACCTGCAATTGGGGCATGTAGTGTTGCCCTCACCTGAAGATCGCTATTCGCATTCTAAATAGCTGCATTTACGCATTCGCATGGTAATTAGATGAACAGCGCAGCGGTAAAACACGATCCAGATACATCCCCATCAGCACCATAAAAGGGGGGGGGGGGGGGAGTGTGTGCCCAGGTGTTACACATGAAAGTTGCTACTGTACATATTCAATGAAAGGAGCCAGAAATACTAACATGAGTTAGGTTTTTCTTATTTATTTATCAAACTAAATGTTGCAGCTACACCACTTAGTCATCTTCATGTAGCCAAGACTTTGGTGATCAGATATCTGAGATCAAAACAAACTACCTTGTACAAACTTACTATGTACTTTTATAATATTTCTGCAAGTGTTCCAAACTACAATTTACAATGTCTATGATTTGATGTCAAATTACAAATGTCACTTAAATCTGACATATTTACAAAGTACACTAAGATTAAGATGAGTTTAATTCCAAAACAAATATATAAGAAATAATTTATTCGCCATGAATTAAGTTTACGATACTGAATGAAATGTGTGACCATGCCCCAGCCAGTGACAGTGTGTTCCCTACCCCTAGATCCCAGAGGGTTAAGCTGATTCATACTGTACTTTAATCAGTTGCACGTTTCTCAGTCCTGGGGGATGTCAGTGTGCTGAAAGGCACCGTTTTGTGGTGTGATTAGACATTTCAGGTGCATTTTTTTGGCTGTTGGAGATGGGGAATCTAATAGGCCGAGACGGACATAGGTGAGGCCCCCACGCCAGCAGTGGTTCTTCCAAACAGGTTAACCATGCTAAACGTGGATGGACGTCACTGGGGCACTCGCCCTGGGGACAGGGGAGGACGCTTCCCTATTCTCAGGGACGCCAACTCTCACACATCTGGCGTGACACTCACGCTTTCAGACTCTCACTCTCACGCAAGAAATTTTATGGCAAATATAAATTATTCCATTATTAACCAAAAATTAGCTACATCAAAAGTGTCAGGGTAGTTTGCAAACTCTATTTACAAGGTAACAAAACTGTTACATACATGTAAGTGTATGTACTGTACACTTGTCTAGAATTGAAAATCTCACTCCAGCCAGCTAACCGAAGTCGGGAATCCTGAGTTTGCATCAGAGAGCCGACGGTTTCATAAGCACCTTGGTCTTACATGGACAGGGAGCTCTTTGACTGGCTTTATAAAAACTGGGGACGAGTATCTCTCACTCATTAAACTACACCCTACCTCCCACACCAGCGACTCACCCATCGGGGGAGATTCCGTCACTGACTGCTGAGCGAATATGACAACCTTCACTTGCCATTAAATCATCTCTTCATTCCTTCATGACATTAGAAGCTCACATGTACGTGGATGTCGATGATTTAGCTTTAATCAAAGGCCTTTAGTCTTGATCATTCACATTCATTGTATCTGTCGATGGTTCTAATGAATTAATGAATGCAGACTTCAGACTTTACCCATTTACCTGACTCTGTCATCCAAAATGAAGTGCAATGAAAGCAAGAGTTTCCTTTTTTATGTGTGTTTCCTGGGATTTGAATCCCCCACTCTTTGCATGACTAGCATAATGCCATATTTGTTGAATTACAGAAGCTGTTAGTTATACTGAATGAAAGTGGTGAGTCAAAACTACAACACCCTTTTAGGGGTTTCACTGGCAAATTTGTAAAGGTAAATCCTCAACCAGCAAAGACACTGAACCCAATCAGTAAAGACTAGAGGGTGGTCCTGTTCACGCTGTCCGCCATAGCTCACTGTGTTCACTATTGTTCTTGAGACCAAAGCAAACAACACAGTACAGAATTAAACAGTGTGAAAGTAAATGTGGAGTAATGTATATAATCTATGCAAACAAAACCAACATGGCTTCATTGTTTAAATGAGCATTTTTATGCTAATCTCTTTCAATACATTGTATGGTAATTAGGGGATATCAGTGAGGTCTGTGAAGGGTGAGTAACATTAACAGAGGATGGTGTAACGAATTTACGCTTTGGCCAAGAAGGTGCAGTGAAAAAATGATAATTAAAAAAGACTTTCAAATCCAAAGACTAGCCAAACATGTCCTGCTACACGGAAAACATTTACTGAAAGCGCATTAGTTATTCTGAACAGGTCAGCTGTTACTTGTCCCTAATACAAAATGAGCTCAGATGTTTTCAGGGTTGCCAACTTCGGTTTGCTGGCTGGCATTAGATTTTCAATACGAGACAGGTCTGAACATGCATTTACATGTATGTAACAGTCTTATTACCTTGTAAATAGTCTGTAGGGTTTGCAGACTGCCCCAGTACTTTTGATGCAGCTATCCATCCATCCATTTTCTAAACCGCTTATCCTACTGGGTCGCGGGGGGTCCGGAGCCTATCCTGGAAACAATGGGCACGAGGCAGGGAACAACCCAGGATGGGGAGCCAGCCCATCACAGGACACATTCACATACCATTCACTTACACATGTACTCCTATGGGCAATTTAGTAACTCCAATTATAGCCTCAGCATGCTTTTGGACTGTGGGGGGAAACCGGAGTACCCGGAGGAAACCCCACGACGACATGGGGAGAACATGCAAACTCCGCGCACATGTGACCCAGGCGGAGACTCGAACCCGGGTCCCAGAGGTGTGAGGCAACAGTGCTAACCACTGCACCACCATGCCGCCCTTGATGTAGTTAATTTTAGGATAATAACGGAAAAATATAGATTTGCCAAAAGATTTCTTGAGCCTGACAGTCTGAAAGCGAGAGTGTCACGCCAGATGCGTGAGAGTTGGCAACCAAGTAATTTTATTTGTTTATTCAAATGAGAGTTGAAAGTGCGTAAAGGTAGATGTAAATATACCTTAATGAAGAGACTGACCAAGGATGGTGCCTGAAAGCCCACTTCCTGGGGAAAGGCATGCAGGCGTGCAGCATGAAGCGGGTCGTACCATGTCATGATGTGAATGAACTGCCAGGGCAAAGGAAGAGAGAACCAGGCCTGGACTGCTTGCTTTGTCCCTAAAACCCAGTCACCTGCTCTTCATTGTGGGCCGCTGCGCTAAATTTACTTAGCTTCCGCATTATGATAACGACAGTCGAGATTCATGGAAAGTTTTGCCATTTCTTTTATCAATTCGTTTTTAAATGTCCTTTTGCGGGAGGTCGCTTCAATATTAACCGTGAATGGAAATCTAACAGTCTATTAAAGCACACTAAGAGGATTGGGGGGGGGGGGCACTTTTATTCCATTTTTCTGCATAAAATTATGAGGATGAAACAGGAGAACCTCACGAATGCCGTGTCTGCAAGTACCTTCATACGAATATTTAAAAAGCAAAGTTTGGAAACTGCCTTACAACAAAAACCATAGCCAACACACACACACACACACACACATACACAGGCTTGTATTCATATCTTTGTGGGGACCATCCATTCATTTATATGGGCAAAACCCTAATGCCAACAACCTTAACATCTATCCAGCCATAACCTTAACCATAAATAATCAAACAAAAAATGCAAGACCTTTGGCATTTTTAGTTTTTTGATTGCAGTCACAGATTTTCACTCACTTGCCCACACACAAGCACACACACACACACACACATACACAAACACACAGGAAGAGCATCCAGCAGGAAGTAGAAGGCACTGGACTTTTGTTTGGTTTAAACATCCACAAAAAAACCCATGAGTCCAGTAAAGGGACCAGGAAACACAACCGGTCAATCAAAATGGAATGACCATTTAAATAAACTGGGTTTTAGTTACATAGGGTTTGCTAAGAGATGATATGTTGAGCAATGAGCCACATATGCTGTTATGTGGTTACAATGTGCCAGATATTCACATAATCATGCCACATCATTACAACACTGTGCTTATTGTACATTATACCTACCACCCCCATTCATTCTGTGCCCTATAACACTGGCAACGCACGTGTCTCACATATACACTGTATTTACCTTATCATCTATAAAACTCCAAATTACCAGTTTTTCATCACATAATTGCACTATCCATCTTGGATTTGCACTGTGGGAAGTTTGATGTTGATACTCTGTGCACCTTAATTTCCCCTCGGTGATTAAGAAAAGTTTATCTATCCATCTGTTCGCAGTTATCCAACAGAATTTGAAAAAAAAAAAAGCAGGAATTAAAACAAGAATCAAGCGCAAACAAATGGGTAGATGACTGCCACTCAGTGCTTGGGCTGATTCGCATTCCTGACAGGAATCTGACGGGGGGGTCAGAGCAGGAATCAGGTGAAGAGGAACTAGCAGGTGTCCATAATGAAGAAGCCTGAAATAAAAATGCACAGTCTGTCCACAGGCCTGTTACTGCAGCAAATGCTTCCACAAGGACGTGCTTCGCCAAGGCAACCGTGTCAAATTATTCATGGCTTATGCAGATAACATATCAATTAATCAAACAATTTGAACCGGGTCAGTTCATTAATATATTATTCATGGCACATATTGTATGAATTAGCAGAGTGCACCAGGGTGATGTCAAATCGAGCTTACATGGTCATCTTTAGTGCCTTATATTGTACAGATATAACATAAAGTAGCATATATGGCTTCTATAAATTTAGAGGCCGGCAAGGAATGTGGATTGAGGGATGTGCCGCTAATCACTAATTGAAACAGATCAGGTCAAATCTTAAAAAAAAAACTAGAGGGAACTCAAAAGAAATTTAAAGAAGTACTGGGAACGTTTCTTTAGTTCTGTCAGAGTTTCCAGGATTTTATAAAGATTTGAGCTGTAATATATAAACATCTTACGCACTGAAACTGAGGAAACTCGCTACACCATCCTCTGTACTTTAACAGTCAATATATTGAGTAGTAGCATCAGTTAAAAAGCAGGAATATCAGCTTGTTATCGATGATTTATATTAAGCATGTTCTGGCATGCTTATTTATTTTCGATTTCATTAAATTCACCACAACAGTGAATTACGTGGTGGAAACCCAGGAGGTACTTTAGGTTATTGTGTGGTCATATGCTGTAATTACCCTGCTCAGCTGCCTTCACAGGAAGCATTTTTTTTCTCTTTTTTTTTTGCAATTCCTTTCCCTCATTGACAAACGTCAAATCTGTAATTACATTCCTGCTCCGTTCTTGCACTTAACCGAAACATCCAAGACTCCGGCCCTGGCAAAGGAAATAACGGGAAGGCTCAGAAAGACGATTTTCAGTTCCAGAGCCAACAGAAAGCACATAAATAAAAACAAACCCTGTTGCTGAGAAGCTGATTAAAGGCAGAGGCTTGATGCACACCATGCTTTCTTGGTAGAAAAAGAGGAGTTTTACAGATCCCAGTACACTGCTTGTAATTAAAATGTATTACTTTCAGGGCTGCAAGAAGCGCTTTGAAGTGAAATTCTTTTTGATCGTAACTCGCGGTTTTTTCGGCAAACAAATCCGACCGACAGCATGGAGTAGCAGGCAAGTCTTCCAGACACCCAGTGTCGTCTACAGGGCGTGCAAAAACAACTGATGGCATGGGGTAGTGGGCAAAGAACCGGAGAAAACCAAACTGCACCGGGGTGTTTGTGAAACCGAACAGCATCCATAGGGTGTGCGAAATCAACAGAGAGCATGCTGTAGCAGGTATCGAACTGCGTCGGAACCTTCAGGAAACCAGACTGCATCCTTTCGGTGGTCAAAACCAACTTACAGCACAGGGAAGCAGTGAATGGCATTCTGGGGTACAGAAGGGCAAGGCAAGCGGTCAGAGGGTGAAGAGGAAAAGGGAGAATTCAGATGTCGGGCTTACCTAGGGTCTTTCTGGATGCTGTCGACAGACGGTGACCTCGCCAATGTCCCCTCCGGGGGCAGCGCTGGGCCCGACTTGCTGTATGGGGAGTCCACAGAGGAGCAGTACTGCAGCGTGCGGTACGTATCGCCGTAGCTGGCTGCCGAGCCGGCATTGTAGCCGGGGCGGGGGTACGTGCCCGCCGCATTCTGGCTGCCTGTGCGCTGCAAGGGGACGGAGTCAACAGCGGGGGAGGACTGGGCTACGACAGGAAAGTAGGGACAGAGCAAAAAATTCAGGACCTGCTCACAGAAGCGGTTCACAAGGTCTAGGCAGGGGAGCAGAAATGGGGAAAGAGACATCAAGACAATGCAGGAGAGGGGAAGCGAGAGGCACAGGACACAGTCAGTACACTGCACAGTGCAAGGGTTCTCAAAACAGCCCGGGAACCTGGGCCCCGCAAACCAACTCTGCTGTTAAGCCTGAGACTGCATGTACCAGCTGTGAAGTGGGCGGAATAGGACAAAGCCTTGGGATGCAGACGGGGGGGGGGGGGGGGGGGGGGGGGGCTGCTTTGAGAACCACTGGAACAGACAAACACAGAATTTTTCAAGACACATCCACATCAGCTTTCTTTTACTGGAATGTGAGAGCAGGCGTTAAGTCCCTACTGGTAACAATGGGAAATTCTACCTGCAGTGGAATAAATGTCTGCAAAAATGGCTGATATTGGGTCACTGAAGAAGTTTACAAGGCATGTAGCCCAAGGGGTAGGTGAGTGGGGAGATTTATTGTCTGGTGGTGCTTTGGCCAGGGGTCAGGTGTTAGGCCTGTACCAGTAATGGACGTCCAGTAACCATCTTTACCTGCTGGATAAAAGGCTTCATGACCCCATCCTGACATCCCTGCCGCTCCCTATGACCCCACCCTGGCATCCCTGCCACCCCTTGATGACTCCATCCCAGGAGTCCCTGACTCCCCATGTGGCTTCAGTCTAGGAGTCCCACCCGACACCCCGAGAGTCACAAATCCGAAAGCAAAAATATTCCCAACATAAGTATTTACAAAATTTACTAAATTTGCAACAGCACAGAAACATGGAGTGTGTAATATCCATATTTACTTTTTTTGTGTTGCAGGCCAAACGGTCCGTGGCCCGTCTTAGTGTCATTAAGTATCATTAAGTATAGCGAATTCAGTTTCTGCATCTAGTAAAGGCACTTAGGCAATAAATAATAATGGCAGTAATTAGTGGAGCTTTCAATTAGCCATGCTAGGGCTAACCCTGCTGAAAATGCTCCAGACTGCATGATGAAGGCTTAATAAAATCCAAAACTAATTATTTGTGTGAACTTAATTTTCTGTTTTGAATTTACGCCACCAGTCAGAAAGAACGCATTGTTTTAAGACCCGATTTAAAATGAATACACACAACACTATCCCCTGATATTGTGTTTTATGCACGTTTTATAATCTCTAATGTTCATATATGAATAATGTACAGCACAAAGATAATCATAAGATTCACCCAGAGAAAATTATAATCGGCAGAGTTATTCCACCACTGGGCCTCCAAACACAACCCGTAACTCCCAGTTGTTCCACAGACTCTGCTTTCTCAAAAAAGGTATGTAGCCCTGAATAAAACCAACTGCTAAATAAATGAAATGTTAACCACAATGTATTTGGTGAATATTGATGTTGTTTATCTGGTTAAATTAATTAACCAATTGTTGTAGGTACATAACGTGTAAGGGGGTCCTGGGTTAAACTCGACACGATGCCGCTCTGGAGGAGACCATCCTCTAGCAAGGCCTTTTGTCGCTTTGATATCATCTTCGGCAGTCGAGGTTTCAGCATGACCTCTCACACTTAAAGGGGCACTAGCCGCAGGGCATAGAGTACATTAGTACCGAGTGCTGAGGCTGAGGGAAACGATTTCCGCTTCGGAATGATTTCCACACAGATTGGGAAGGCCTGTAGCGGCGATCGAACGCGAAAGGTCCCTGCAAACTCACGCTGGCAATGAGTTCAGGCCCGACGCAGGGAAGAGTATTATTCCCAATGGATTATGGTGGTAAACATTAGCCTGGGGGGTCGGGGGGGGGGGGGGGGGGAAGGCAGAAGATGACAGTGCTTTGTAATGGGGCCTTTTTAGGGGGGCTTTTAAGATAATGAGATATAAAGCTAGTGGTCAGTTTTCAGAATGAGAAGCTGTAAAATCCCTGAAACATTTGCTCATAACTGAAGTGCAAATTTCCAAATCTCAGTCCATTTTTTTTTGTTCTTTTTAAGATGAGACCTAAAGTCAGGCTTCCTCATCACGTTTCCGCATCGGGAAGTGAAACTCACTCAGTCGTCACAGAGTCACAGAACTTCCCTCGAATTTGCAAAACTCACTGAGTCCACAGAAATTCTCTCGAAAACGTATCTCATGGACGAATTGAGTTTTGGAGATTTGCTGTTTCATTCCTCGAAACAGCTTATCGTACTTCCTGTCCTGTCGAGGAGGCCTCCTTCAGGAAGCAATCTAACAACCAAACAAGAAAGCA
Organism: Brienomyrus brachyistius; assembly: GCF_023856365.1. Classification (NCBI taxonomy): domain Eukaryota; kingdom Metazoa; phylum Chordata; class Actinopteri; order Osteoglossiformes; family Mormyridae; genus Brienomyrus; species Brienomyrus brachyistius. Next base: position 7,098,055 of record NC_064547.1, on the reverse strand, counting down.
GTTCTAACTATAACTAAATGCCCTTTCGTTGTATGATACAGAATCGAGGGGGGCGGGTTAGATGGGTCATAAACTTCCAGCCCTCTGCATGTCAAAGAACTGTGGGAGCTGTTCAGCAAAGATCAGCAGCAGGGAATAATTGGTGAACGTTCAGAGCGATGACTGACCTTCAAATTTTGCTGCCCATCAAATCTACATAGGTGGGTGTGCCTTTACACATGGGAGAACCCCTAAGCCACGCGCTGTAAATAAACCCTGCAGCGGTCTTCCAATATCTAAGGAAAGACTACCATGGTCGGACGAACAGCCCCACGGACGTCCATCAATCACCTTCCTTACACTCGCACTGCATCACCCTGTGGGGATACAGAGCACCCCCAATCTGCTGATGTGGACGTTCCACCCTGAAGGGCAGGTCTGGCTCACGTATGCCGAATACAACCTTCCCCCTGTAATGAATGCTATGATGAACAGCAAGCCGAACAGCCTCTTTCGGGGAAGCCGGGGTCTAACCATTAGCCTGCTCTTGACTATACACGCTCCCTTTAAGCAGAGAGGCACACGTTTCAGAAAAAAATGAGGGAGAAAAGTGCTTTCCGAAGATAATACTAAATTGCTGGCAATTTCAGCTTGCGGTGCTTATGTTGATGGAGGCACACATTATGTTATATCAGCCGTTCAGGTCGCTTAACCAAAGACCTCCTGCTTTTTCTTTGTTGTCCTTTGTATTCCTCTGTGTAACCCAAGCAACCCTGCATGTCCTGTTAATGTAAATAATGCCCAGGGCTTATTTAAGTAGCTATATAAAGCAGATTCATGAATGTGCATCCACACACTCCCCCGTTTTTCACATGGAACAGTCAGTGTATCCCCTCAAAGAAGTCAACTGCAATGTGGGCTGTACCACCTAGCTGCATAAATAGAGGTTGCCAAGTGTACTAATCATCACGAGGCTAACGAGAGGTAGCTTTTGCCTGTGTGGCTTCTCCGCTCTCACTCTCAGTCCATTCTCATTCCCGTGTGCCGCTGAGAGTCCAGGAGAGACAATCTGGTGGTAATGCGCCGCTTTCCCTGTTCGCCACCGATGGGATCTTATTTTGATCCACGATTCGTTAATTAGCACGATCTAAGCTGCTTTACTAGGCTCGGCTCCTGTTTCTGGGCTATAACCGTCAGTCTGAAGGACAATCCCCAATAATTGACCCGTCTTAATTACATTAACCCTGAAAAAAAGTTAATTCCTTTTCCCTTAAAAGAGCCGTTTCCCCCTGGAATTAATTTCAGGAGGTGCTAGGGTCCCAACTACTGTGTCAATGTCAATCGAATCGCAGTCTCATTATACCTCAATGGACATTGAAATGCTCATAAAATAGGTTGAACAAAGCTACATGCACTTACCAACCAGTGGACAGGAAATAATTACTGGAAGTTAGGATGACACCAAACCTGTAGTGCAGGAACTCTGTCCTTCGTACTGTACAGTGCCCTCCCTTTCAGCTTGCAGAGTAATACTTATTTGCATACATTGATGTAATTTTGGATTTGGGGTTTACCCATTTTTCGTTCATCCATTAAACAGCAAAGCGGTCAAAATTAAATTAATTTCCTTTCCTGCACTGGAATCCTGTCCAGGACAAATTTCCTGGCAGTGACCCACCCGCGACAATGACCAGGATAAGCAGTTACAATATGGATAGATGGAAATTTTCCAATCCAATTTGATGAAATTTACAGAAGTTTACAGATGAATGAGGTTTGCTGAATATTTTTTTGCAGCATTCTTGAAAACCCTTAAGTGGGGTCACTGGTAATTCTGCCTGGATGACTGAAGCACAGCGGAGAGCATACCATCCATCAGGATGTGAGCTTCTCTTACACGTCGCTTTGGTGCACACAGGGATATTAGCCTCTCACGGTCCGCCAGTAATGGCCCCCACGTTTCCCCTCCTTCTCCAACTCCCCCTCCGGTTCTGCGTTGCGCTAGGACAATCGGTATCAGCACCCGACACCACCACACCGAGCGGAGAGCCTGCTAACGGGAGGCTCGTTCAGATGACCCGATCAAAGACGTCACGCTTCCTTTCAGTGGCCGGTGGGGCCTTCAGATCTGATACAGGAGGTTTATGATGAAAGATGGTAACACCCCCCCCCTCCCCCCCCCGATTCTGCATCTATGCATTCAGTGACATTTAACACTGATTTGTTTTATTTCAGGTTTATTTCCTGGTCCTGAATTCACCAGTAGTATTAACTGTTGTCACACTGTTTTTAACCCCATGGAGGGATTAGTATAAGGGGGCAGTTTGTGGAATGAATAAATCATCTCTGTTCCATTCTTAATGAGTACCTGCAAGGGAAAGATTTATGTGTGAACAACTTAGAAATACTAATATCATGCTTGTGGACTACAGGAGGACATTGGAGTATCCAGAAATCCACACAAGCACCATGCATGCAAAACTAGGACTCGAACCCACAACCCTAAAGGTGTGAAGACCAATTGGTGCTCTCTGAGCTGCTGCTCAACTGCCAAAAAACTGTGCACATTATCGGTACATGCTATGCATGCTGGGAAAATGAGTCAACACGTAATTCATTAGGTTTGGGACGGCATTCTGCCAGTTGTCGTTCGGCCCTTTTGTGTCAATTAGCTAATGCTTAGCGGAGGTTCCCCTCCATGCTAAAAAAAAGTCTGCTGTACCTTTTCTAGGTGTGAGTCATGGGAGGGTGACGCCACCCCCCCCCCACCGGCATTGTATCCCTGCCCCTGGAATGAAAGCCGTCATGCAACAATGGACATTGAGGTGAATGGTCCCGCAAACCCGCTCCGTTTCCCGGGTTTCAGAGTACACACTGAATTAATATTCCCGTCAAACGCCGACTTTTGCAAGCGCACCCTCCAGACACGCATTACCATTCAGGAAGATCAATCCGGTGAATTCCTTTACACTCACTTTCACGGCAGATTTCAGTGCGACGCGGGTGTCCCGAACACACTCACTCGTCAGCACGGGCACGAATGAACCAGAAAGTTTTCTTTTAAATCAATTTTGTCTCTGGCAAAACATTCCTGTTACTCTCACCAAATCTTAAAAGAAGTATTTGTTACAGAAGCCTCCAGGCCACTAGGGGACGACGTTTGCGTCAAAGCCTCATCGCTGAACATTTGCTGCTCAGACCCTACCTGAGTCAGGTTGCCCATTACTAGTGGGAACATGTCTGAGTGTAGTGAGAACTCCAGGTAGCTGTAAAAGTCCAGGAAAAAAAAAGCTAGTAACTATGCTCTTTCAAAGTCAAAGCATTTTCTCCAGTAGATTTTATGCTTCGTGATCCTCTCCTGTTCCCCAACTGCTGTACGCCTCCAGCCTGCCTGGTTCTTTTTTATTTACTGTGCCAGTCCCTGAATTTCAGTTCTGCCTGGCACTGTTGATTGGTACCCTGGCTGCATAACCTGTCTAACCTCCTCACTCTCTGACCTGATTTCTACCCAGTCTGATTTCTTACCTAACTTCCTGCCAGTCTGATCTGTCCATGTCCCATCTTTCTGACCTGTCTGACATCCTGCCAGTGTGACCTGTCCATATTCTGCCTTTCTGACTTCCTGCCTGTCTGACCTGTTCATGTCCTGCCTTTCTGACCTGTCTGACATCGTGCGTGTGTCACCTGCCCATGTCCCCCCTTTTAGAGCTGTCTGACATCCTGCCTGTCTGACCTGTCCATGTCCCACCTTTTTACATGCAGACTTCCTGCCTGTCTTATCTGACATCAGTCATGTCTGATGTTCCTTTCGGAACGTAAACAAATCCTTGCTGCGATCTTGCCCATGCATACCTCCCCCCTCCCCCCAAGGTAGCTTCCCCATCTTCAGCAGCTACCCGAATCTTAGTGAAAATCAGTTTGCAGAGGGAGAAACCCAGAACGTGACCCAACTGCGACTCCTGCTATCAGGTTTCTCGAAATGTCAAGAGGGCATTTTTATTGAATAATGTGAAAAAATGAGGCTGGCGCATTAGCGTCGTTAATCCCGTCCATGAAACACAGCCCGGTGCACTATTTACCTTCCTCATACAAATGTTGTTGCCACACTTTAATCCCAGAATGTGCTTCCCTGGAGACCTGATAATCAGGGACTAACTGGGGCTTCGAGATGTTGTAAAACAGCGGGGATCGTCGTCATTATTTTTCCGGTTCAAAAAACTGCTGGAGTGTTTCCTTAACCAAAGCCTTAATGTCTAGTAAGGCTCTCATTTTAAAAGCATAATACATTCTATTGCTTATTATTGTTGTTTATTTGGTTACCTGTCAGAAGTTTTAATCCAAAGTGATGGACCTGTACCTATTTATATAGCTGGATATATTTCTTAGTAAAGGGACAGCCTCCTCCTTACTCTCTGGGTGGTTGGTGTAAACCAGTACTGACATCATAGATATAGGCAGCTGAAAAACAGCTCTAATTTTTAAATAAAGCTGCAACTAGCCTAGCTTAGCATTTCTGTACTGCAAATCAGGTTTTTATTTCCACAAATTATTTATGTCACTTCTTCGCTCGACATACAACTCGGTCCAAAACAATTAGCATAATTTACCGTTTCTAGCCTCCGCCTACGCCACCGTCCTCAGTTTCACCCCTACCTGGCGCTCAGGGGAATCACTCTGCATGCAACACACCGCGGGATGCCCCAGAGAGAGGGCGGTGATTGGAGGAGAGGTGCGCCTCACTCTGGGGGCGAGCGGTAAGGCATGGGAGCTTGGCACGTCCCTGAAGGACGCTGACGGAAATCCCAGCTGGCTGTTTCCTTCGACAGAACAAGAGCGACCGGATTCTGGAGACGTACGTCCTCCTACGGCTTCACGATGCGTCCCAGCAACAGCGCGAGCACCCTCACCTCCATATCCCGAGCCGTTTATCCTATATTTACTGTAAATAAACGGAAAAGCCAAAAGCAGGCATGCGCTGTGACGGAGCATTACAGCTAGGAGGCGCTGTGTCTCTCCAAACACAACGCCGCTCACGGGATATCGGCTCTCCGCTATTAATCACTTTTAATTAAGGCAGTGCAAAAAAGTATTCAATATTCTGCTGTTGACGAGAAGTTGGACTCTGGAGGCCAGACAGGAATTGATCTGGGGGCAGTGGAAAAAGGAGGTTCCCTGACTTTTGTTTATAAGTGAAGCGGGTAGCTAATTAACGCAATAAGTCATCGATAATATTTCTCGCGCACCTCTGTGAAAACTTGCTCAGAGGAGACATGTCATATAAGCCTTTAAATTTCCTCTCAGGTGGCTTGACACCTACACATTTTCTGTACAGTGGTAATGAATGCACCTCCCTCCACACCACCCCCGCATCTCGTTGCCCGGAAACAGTGACGGAAGGCAAAAGGTGACCGTGGCACGTGGATAGTGCGACCCCCCCCCTCCCCATCCAAACTCGCATCCGTCAGCACATGTTACCAGCACCATACATCATCTGTGAGCGCGTGTCCCGCGCGAATGCACGGCTGGTCATTAGGCACGCTTCGCTGCCGCCGCTCCGTGGTTCACGTCCCCGCATTACTCCAAATTGCACCCCCTTTTATCGTCCGACTTTAGGAGGGTAATTTATAGCTGAATGGAGCTTAGAAAAGGTGTGAAATTCAGGAAGCGACTCGGAGCTCAAACACTGCAGGGCTCATGAAATACATAATGACCAAAAGATCAACTGACTCCAGCCAACGAACTTTACTGTACGAAAGGCCTAACTGCACCCCAAAATGCCCTGTAAACACCTTTACTCTCATCATTGCTGCCTTACATGCATTATTTTTTAATTTAGTTATTTATTTTTAATCTTCACAGTTATTAAAATAATAATCATCATTTTCTTGTTAGTTGATTAAGAGATTAAACATTTGCAATCAAAACTTTGTTTCTTTCTTTATAACTATACACACAGTATTGGGACACCTGGCCATTACACCTACAGGAGCTTCTCTGACACTCCATTCTAAATCCACAGGCATCAATAGGGAGTGTCCCCCTCCCCCTTTGCAGCTAAAATAGCTGCAGCTGCCCCTCTTCTGGGAAGCCTTTCCACAAGATTTTAGAGTGTGTCTGCGGGAATTTTTGCCCAGTCATCCAGAAGAACATTTGTGAGGTCAGGCACTGATGTTGGATGTGAAGGCCTGGCTCTCAATCTCCATTCTAGTTCATCCCAAAGGTGTTTGATGGGGTTGAGGTCAGGGTTCTGTGCGGGCCGGTCAAGTTCTTCCACATCAAACTCACTCAACCATGTCTTTATGAAGCTTGTACACTGTACACTGGGGCACATTCATGCTAGAACAGAAAAGGGCCTTCCTCATAATGTCCCTACAGAACTGGAAGCAGAGAATTGTCCAAAATGTCTTGGTATACTGAAGCATAAAGAGTTCCCCTTTCTTCTAGCCCAACCCATGGAAGACAACCCCATACCATTAACGTTCTCCTGGCATCTGTCTAATCCAGACTCGTCCATCAGAGTGGTCCCCATAAGGTCAAAAAAAATGGGTATTCATCACGGTAATGTATAACTGAACCATACACACACACATACACCCATGCACACTTGACCACGAAGCTTACAGTGTGTGGGCAGGGTCAGCCATGAGTCTGGTACTCCCGGAGCATGTTTCATATGTTAATGGCCTTGCTCCAGGCCCCAAAGGCAAAGTAGCCTTTCTGTTGAGCATGATATTCACAGACCCACAAACTCACTGCCCCCTATGTAAAGTACGAAACATCTGCAATGTTGGCTCTTCGACGCTAATAACTATATATTCCCTGCATAAATCCTGCCTGACCTGTCCCATACAATCCAGCTGAAGGCGTTCCCCATCTCCGTGCTTCTTTTACAGAAACCGGAGCAAATTGGCAATGCGACGCCTCTGCACCCCAAGTCGATTACCCCACTGGCCACAGGAGGGAGCCTCAGAGCACCTGTTGAACCTCAGGGGTGACGGAAGCAAGCCAGCAGAGCTCGGGCGCAAGCTGTTGCCGCTTGGAAGGAGGGCAAAGACAGAGTGATCTGAGCCATTCTCCCCCATGCATCTTCAGTAAACCGATGGTGAACCAAAAATAAAGACAGGTTCAGACCGAGAGCCTGAGGCAGCTAATCAGGGAGAGGCCAGAACCCTTGCTCTGCGCTGGAGAAGGGACTACAGGGATTTTATCGGGGATCTCTACAGGCTGTATTCAAAGTAATTCACGTTCTCCTCACAGCTAAACGTGCTGAGCACCATCTTAATGAAAAAGAGAAACATCTACCTGACTGTGGCAGCTAAAAACAGTCTGCTGAAATGGTCTGACCAATACGGGCATCGCTGGAGACTCAAGCAAAAGTGTTGATTACAGGGAAATCGACTTGAAGACCTGACCGAGCGTTCCTTAGGACAACAGATACTTGACATAAGCCACAAATGAACTGTTCAAAGATCTGACCCACTGGGAATGACCTTTCTTTCAAGATTAAAGAGACAGCTTGTGATTTTAACGGGGACGTCCAAGTGGCACATCGTGAAAGGGCATTTATAACCTCGACACGGTATGGCTGATCTTTGCAATCACAATTCATGATGCGTGCTTTTGTACGAGAACCAATTACCGTGATCATGCTTATGAAATAAATCCCAGAACGATATGCAAGCGGATTCTGAGAACTAACACTTGCTTTAAAGAACCAGTGAGACCTGTCCTTGTACAACTTTAAAAACATGAATGTTGTTTCATAAGCAGCTTAGAAGAAACAACAGAAGCCATCCGCTAAGCTTCGTTTAGTCATTCAGATTCAGATTTTTCAGTCCACCATATCTCTACTTGAATGCAATGCCAAAAACCTTGACATTCCAGGTAATTACCAGCATACTTTCCTTACATATTCACCTGCGTACATTAGTTCATCACCCAAAGGGCTAAATGTTAATATTTCTGCTTAAATTCTTTGTCCGTTATCAAAATTTTACTAGACTTTTAAGGCACACTTAGCTACTTCTTTAAATAGAAGTTAAAAGGATGACTGAGTTTATTTAAAACTCCTTTGCTGAGCTGAAGACTATTAGCATGCTGGGAGAAAAATGTTTCAGAAAATCACAAACATTTGTGTGGTCTTTGTGTTCTTCAGAAAAGACAATTCTTTAAGGATCCAACCCCATCTCAGCTCCTTCTTATTTACTGTTTTCCAGAAAATTCCTAGTGGATATGCTTTCTGTCCTTGTCGGAAGAGCACAACGTCCAATTTGCCCTTTTGGAAGTACAATATCAAAGCAAAAGCACGCTGGAATGTCTGCTGCTGCGGCTTTCAGTGTGAAACACCACACGAGAGGAGCGGGGAGGAGCGGAGAGGAACGGAGAGGAGTGGGGAGGAACTGGGAGGAACGGGGAGGAGCAGATAGGAACAGGGAGGAACGAGGCGGAGCGGAGAGGAACGGGGAGGAGCGGAGAGGAATGGGGAGGAACAGGGAGGAGCGGAGAGGAACGGGCAGGAGCGGAGAGGAACGGGGAGGAACAGGGAGGAGCGGGGAGGAACGGGGGAGCCGTACGGCGACTGGGCAGGGGAGCCAGTTTAACTTCATACCTGATTTGGGTGAATCAGTGTGACTTCAGTGTTCATGATAAATCAAACTTTAAGAGGTCTGTAAATGTGTTTTTAGCTCCACATTTGAAAGTAAATAATATATTTAATGATAATAATCATGTGATGATGAAGGACTAAAGAAATTAGAATAATAAGAATAATAACAATAAATTATTATTATTATTATTAGTAGTAGTACTACTACTACTAGTAGTAGTACTACTACTAGTAGTAGTAGCAGTATTAATTCCAGACATCTACGGTACATACTATAAAAATATCCCAAACTCTTGTGGTAAAACCTTACACATAAACCTTAGACAGCATTACAGAGAGTGGAAGAAAAAAACGCACTGAACTGCTTTTGAAATTGTACAGAAATTCATTGTTACAATAATACTGAGATAACAAACCTGCCTAGTGATTTAAATCACATGCTTTATCTTTTATAGCATGTAAACTAATATGTTGACTTTGCCACAGAATTCTGGAATCGGTATTTAGCTTGGGAGACTGTTATCTAATCTCCGGTAGCAGACGGTTATAGGTACGACGCGAAGGAACGCTGCTCTCAAACCCACGTGCTGTTTCTCAGCATCTCGGCTGCTCCGGGTCCTCGCCCCACCTGTCTGCTTTCATTCGCTCTCCTCTGTTTCAGCTTGAATATCCTCCTGTGTGTTCCTCAGCGGTAATAATCCCAAGGGGACCAGTCGCACCACAGCCATCCGAATCTCATACAGTACGAGGCGGTGAGATGCACCGTGCCTTCCGTGCGTAATCACGTTCACCAGCAGACCGGCACATATGGCAGAAAAACAAAACAAAAAAGAAACACACTACTGGTGTCTCACCTTAGCGTACATATATATCACAGAGATTTATTTAGCTAGCTCTTTGACTGATCTGATCGGTACGATACAGTCGGCTACTGTATAATAAATCATAAAGAACACAAACGCATGGCCAGAACTTGTTTTCTTCCCTGGTCGTCTCACCTGTAGGATTTTCTTACAGCCACGTGCTAAACTGTGAACCTGGCTCTCACAGAATCAGTGGTTTGCAGCTGATTATATATTATATATATAGGCCCAAGACTGCCCAGGCTGAGATGGATAGTGGCAAACTATATAAAACCCTTTAAGGGCCATGCACAATAAAAATGCATCATTGGTAAAAGAATAAGTCTGGCATCCTGCCCGACACCCAAAGACACTGAGACCTAATGCCTTTGGAAAGGAGGAAATCGGTCCACAGCACACTGGCTATAAGTCGTGTTTAACTCCTGGATGGAGCTGGGACTGGGTCCAAATCAATCTACGCTAAAGAGTTGGCAAAAAGCCACAGCAGAATTTAACTGGACTATTCCAGGTCTGATTTGAGGCACAACAGTTAGGGAGATCATTTAAAAGAAGAATGTGGAGGGAATGTTATGGAACACCTAGGTGAGTCGCGAGCGGTTTTGGCTTTAAGCAGATCGATACTAAGATGCACCCAAAGGAGCGGGTAATCCATCCCAATAGCGGGTTATCCTTCTAGACACAAACAACTTGGCAATCTAGAAAGTTCTGTGAATGGCACTGCCATGTGTACCAAGTGGGAAACAACCAACAATCACAGTGAAAATCACTAGCTTTGAGATTCCTCTGTTGTAACTGAAGAATACACATGTCATATTACTATATGTCGAACATATGTACGCATTAATCTACACGTGCTTCATAAATCTCTCTAATACAGCAGCCACTGTGGCTCCATGCATAAAGCACTAGTGGGAATACTAAAAAGTCTCTTTAATTAGCTAGATGATCCCTTTGCCATCTAGATGGTGTTTACTCATCTTACAGAAGACTAGCTGACCTAAATAGGAAATACTCAATAAAGTTAAAACTGGGTAAAGAAAGCATTAGAATGTTTTCTTCCAAATCAGTGAGTGACATCTTGACTATTGCATTTCACTAATTCTACTGAGGGAGAGCACTGGTTACATGCTACATTATATTATTACATTACTGCCTCTCGCACATAATACAGCAGGATTCAGCAATTACTGTCAACCATGGGCCAGTTTTCTTCAGCGGTGCTCAGTTAGGCACCAGGATAGTTTTACAGAAACCTGGAATTGCAGCTATAAATTTTAAATGAGTTTTGCTTGAATATTAATTATTTTAAGAATAACTTAAAAAAAAATAACTGTCTACATCAGATAGCCTTTGTGGGACATCATTTTACTTTATATCTTATTTTTATTTCTTAGTATTTCTATATTCATTTATAATCCTTTTTTACAGTCTTACATCTTACATTTTATTAATAATCTAAGTAGGAAGCTGCGATGAAAACCCACATATACAGCAGCCCTTTCTGGATGAGACTGGCCACCCCTGCAGTGTGCAGATACAAAACACTGCAGCTGCAAATCCTAAGATGCTGTCACAGGATATCACAAAGCACTCAAATCGCTTCACTGGGAAAAGAAAAAAAAAAAAACACAGTTGCATTCACAGACTAACATTTAGCACTTATGCGAGCATAATGTCACTTTAAACTGCACATAGTTAACAGCCTGAATGCTTTGTGTGGTGTTCTTTCAGGAAGAACTTAAATTATAAGGCAAAAAAAAATTATTAAGGACACTTGCATCTTGTCCAACAAAAGCAGGACCAGCTTTGAGGAGAAGCAAATGAGAACCTGTGCTATAAAACTTTTCATCATGAACACTGAACAGCTTGGTTGCCATGACACCAGGCAGATCAATTGACTTTGAGTAGGAACATTACGGTACATCTGGAGCAAAAACATGGGGATCACAGGTCTGACCTCATTTAATCCTTAAAAGAGAGCTCAGTGTGCCCTGTGATCACCCACTCTTTCCTGGGGTGCCGATAACCCATCTTAATGAGGCCACGGCGGCTGGAGGCGTCCTAACCTGGGCGCAATGTCTTCCAGAGAGGCCTCGGGCCGTGATCTCACTCCCAACATGGCTTTATGGGTTCAATAAAAGATGTGCAGCTCAACAGAGCTGCGACTGGAGAATTGCTCTGCTTGGCAAATACAAAAATGTCAAAAGACCAGCGATGGTGGAAATTCAGCTGCACAGTAATTCTATCCAGTCTTAAAAATGACAGGAAAAAAAGGTGGGACAGCAATGTAGATGGTCCAAACCCACTTCAAAGGACACGATATCAGACAACAATGTCTTCAAGGCGTTTGACAAAATATTCACTGGGGGGAATTCTAAACCCTGAGATGAAATCAAGCTTGTGTTTTTTTCTTCCGGCATCAACAGACAATATCATAAGATTCCAAAGATAATTCTCCATGTTTTCTCAGAAATAAACCTGGGTTCTAAAAAGAAGGGAGGGTAGAGTCACCGCCCATCTTATGAGAATCGGGTGATGATGAGCTCTGAGGTTAATATGACTCGCCTTGACTCGCCTCCCATTCCCTGTGGGGATGTTTTGAGTCATTTTTCATTGATTTACAACCAGCAAAATACCTCAGTATAGATGCCTACCCCAAAAACTATGATTTTCCCATTTTTACTGAAATATTCTCCTTCTAGTATAATTCATTTTATTTCATATTTTCCTTGTAGAACTGGTACTATTACATTTGTTTGTGATTGTCCTGTCCTGCTCTAAGCCCATCTACCGCTAATAAGGGACGAATCACCCAATAAACACACATTTAGCTGCCAAGACCCATGTCACATGACACTATTATCACTACTGTCTGCCACACACATTATGCTGCTTTTATTTTTTAAGCTGTACTAGAACTGAGTGAGAAGAATAACCAAACTATTCTGTTTTGCTGTTTACTGTTTGTATCTGCAGCCTGCATCTTTTCCCCAATATCCCTAAAAGGCAACAACCATGAATAAACTTGTTTGGTTTTCGGTATAAAGTGGTTCTGCTGTGGTACGGATTCCTACAAGCACAAATCAATCAAACTATGGTGGATTTCTTCTTCAGTTAAACATTAGTATGTACGACAAACAGAAGAATGTGAAATGCTAGGACTACCTAACAAATTTGTTTAAAATGTATCATAATAATAACATTTTATACAGGAAATGATATCAATAATAATAACAAGCCTTACTGGGGAGGCAACTTTTATAACCAACCATTCATCTTTCAACCACTTATCTTGGTCAAGGTCAGAGTTTGGGGAGGGGGGTTATATATATATATATTTATATATATATAAAATTATATGGTCTTTTTATATCATGGATTTTCACCTATCACTGATGGGTCTGGAACGTAACTTCCGTGATAGGCTGTATAACGTTAAATTCTTTACATGTAAAAATCGTTTACCCTTGATCACATGACCTTGATCACATGTTGGTACTACTGGCAATTTACTGTGCCCCAGAGATAAGTTTATCGGTCTGTACAGTTATTAGTTCCAGCCAATTCATTTAAAATCATGGCACACATCACTGCTCACTAATGTACACCCTGACCAGACTGCCTGGCACAATCTGATTAGAAACAGCAGAGACAGCCCTGAATAGTTTATAATTGTTACATCAGTACACTGCACAATGTTAGTTAGTGGACAATGCTAAAGTGAAGACTCACATGACAAGGGTATACTGTCACGTTTCCATCATACAAGTCCAAATAAGCCAACTGGGCGAGGTTACACATTAGGCAGCCTTTGAAAGCTAGAAGTGCTCTTTTTAAACGAGCTGGTCGATTTGGGGCGGTTGGCAGGATGACGTATGTGCCTTCGAGGGACACATTAGTAGCAAGCATAACGAGTGGGGATCCCTGCCTCTGAGACTCTCTGCAGGTTTTCAGGTTAGCTTTCTGCTAGCGGCTGATTTATACCTGAAGTACCAGGTGAGCTCAGATTTGATGCAAGTAATAGCTTCACCAAAGCAATTAAGTACCCGAGGTCGCGTGACGAGCAAGATAAATCAGGTCAATTGGCGCTGCTCCGCACGGACCAACTAACCGATGCAATGACCGACGACATGTTTACCGTCTGCCACCTTCGGGGGGGGGGGGCTGATATATGAGGCTACATGGTAAAAACTGGCAAATTAACACTGCCGATATTCATTTTCTTTTATTGATTTATTGAAGTTTGGAGAAGCATGCATAAATTACCGTAAAGTCATCTGCATTATATATTGGCAATTCTTTTCTGACACGTCTTTTATTTTTTTGTAGAAAAGACAATCTGATTTCGGCTTGGGCAGTATCTAAATTTGTACACCGTCCAGATATTATGCGGTGGTATAGGGTACTTTTACGGTATTTTCAGCTTTGAAATCTGGACGATAAAATTCGATAACTAGCTGGTGGGGATTCCCTCACAATAAAATTTGCAGAGCGGCGATTTTTATTACCAAGACTTCATAATGCTGCAGCTCACTGAAAATGTCACGGTAAAGCGCATTACCTTAACACTGCCTAAGCTGAACCTGCTATCACGCGCAGTTGTTTCTAATGGCAAGCATGTGACTTTCCTCCTCTTCCTGTTACTGTGTTTCTGTCTTTTATGATATTCGGGATTCAAAGCCATTTTGGACACACGGGCCCGCAAGTTTCATCAAATAAGTAGCTAATACAGCAAAATTACGAATCTCACACTTTCAAAGCTGCCTTAAGTTTTCTTTACCTGTATTGTATCGGTGTAAGAGTTGAATTGCATGGCCATATAAGCTACAAAAAATTATGGCGGCAGTTTAATCCACTAATGCAAGGTCCATTTACAATGCTGATGTTAAATATTAACTCCCACATCATTAATGGCTCCAAGGCAATGAAATAATGAACTGTGAAGGCATGAAGCGTTTCCATAAACAATGTGTCCCTAATGGGATTTACATACCTAAACAGAAGCTAAATGACGCGTTAATGTAAATGAATGCATTAGCATGTTTCTGCTACTGACGGCGATTGTTATGCGATGGCCGAACCCACTTTCCCCTGCGACGAATGAGCACTGCCTGCAGGGCGATTACGAGATCATGCGTCAAGTGAGCTGCTATAGGTTCAGCTGTCTGGATGTTTCTTTCTAATGACCTGAATATGGCGGAAATCCTACCACTGAGAGTCCCATCACCCTGGGCCTACCATTGGTGTGGTAGGTCCTGTCAGGGTTAGCTCCTATTGTTCCACTCTGTGTCCCTTCCCCGTTTGGCCAGCAGGTGTTGCTGGTTATCCTGTCCCTTGTGTTGTCAATCTTTGTGTTTTCCCCTGCGTCCTGTTGACCGCATGGCTCAACTTGTTGAGTAATGCAGTTGTATATGAGCCCCTCTGTTGCATGTTTGAATTCCCCCCCTGTTTTTGTATTTTGTTCCCTAGTGTTTCATTTGTATGAGTTTTTCTAGTTCCTGTCTGCTGATTTTTTGTATTCAGTTTTGGTTTCTTGTTCTGAGCCTTAGTTATGTTTTATCGGTTTTGTTAATTCCAGTGTTAGATTCAGTTTTTCCCTGTTTCTTGGTTAGTTCTTAATTTCCCTTTGTAGTTCCTTTGATAAGATAAGATAGATCTTTGTTACCATTCCAGAAATACAGAAAAACAGTTTAGCAGCTCTTTGTTTAGTAGCATAAGAGTAATAAAAATAATAATAATAATAAATCCATCCATCCATTTTCCAAACCGCTTATCCTACTGGATCATGGGGGGTCCAGAGCCTATCCCGGAAGCAATGGGCACAAGGCAGGGAACAACCCAGGATGGGGGGCCAGCCCATCGCAGGGCACACTCATACACCATTCACTCACTCATACACTCCTACGGGCAATTTAGTAACTCCAATTAGCCTCAGTATGTTTTTGGACTGTGGGGGGAAACCGGAGTACCCAGAAGAAACCCCACAACGACATGGGGAGAACATACAAACTCCACACACATATAACACACATGTTGATTGTAATTGTTGGATGTTTCTGAAGTCTGTATGCTTACCGGTGTCGTTTTTGTAATTAGTCTTTGTTTATCCCCATTTACTTTTGACCCCTAGTGGTCCATTGTTTTTGTTAGTGTTTTCTTGTGTTTTTTAGTTCATATAATAAACCCTTCTGTTCTGTGAAATCACCGGTGGGTCATTCACCATTTGTGGCTGCATCATGCCTCGCAGTCACATCGAACCCGCCCGGATCCATGACAGGTTCTGGTTCACCCAGAGGCAGGGTTGCCAACTTCGGTCAGCTGGCTGGCACGAGATTTTCAATTTGAGACAAGTCTGAACACACATTTACATGTATGTAACAGTTTTATTACCTTGTAAATAGTCTGTAGGGTTGGAAAACTACCCCAACACTTTCGATGTAGCTAAATTTAGGTTTATAATGTAATAATGTAGATTTGGTGTAAGATATCTTGCATGAGCGTGAGAGTCTGAAAACATCAGTATCACTCCAGATCCGTAGGAGTTGGCATCCCCAGCACTGCCTCAGACTCCTTGCTGGGAGGCTTTTGGTACGTGCTGACTTCACTGATGGGGTGGATGTTGTGCCCTTAAGGTGGTCACAGCTACTGTATAGCCTATACTCCATGCTGTGAGACCCCCCCCCTGGATCCTGCTGAAAAGATAAGCATCATTATGTCAATAAAGAGTTTTATTGATGCTGGACTATAGGCTTACCGAAAACATCAACCTTTAGCGCACAACATTATCGTCTAAAACATGTGAGTTTATAGATCAGCCCCTCAGTTCCTGGCCTGGTCAAACTCCATCTTGATTCAGGCAGTCATTCCCATACCAACGACACATCAGATTTTACAGGCAAAACATAGGGGCCAATCAGTAGTTCAGAGTTTGCTCAAAGAAAGCTGAACAAAGCGCCTTCCTGGGAGCCTGACCTGCTGGCTGGTCACTGCAGGCTTCTGTACTCATTTAACGAAGTGTTAGTGGAAAAAGTTGGGGAACTAGAACCCCAAGTCTCCACAGTCACCCTGAAAAACATAGTGGTACCTCCGTCCTCAAACTCATTAGAACTCAAATTTCTTAAAAGTCGAACCAACCAGCTCTAAAAAAATTGACCTAGGACTCGATCTGAATCTCAGATCGTCAAACTGTGAATGCCAACCTAAGATAACTTCTAGGTGTGGGGGAATGAGTCATGCGGCGCGTCTGTCAGCGGAAACAAAGGGTAACGCTTCAGTCTTGGCCTCGCATTCGCTGTGATAGCATCGTTTGTTGGTGAGAGTGCTTTTTTATTGAAAATACTGTATCAGGTAATACGCTATACTTTATATCATTTTGATAGCCATTGTTCACAAAAAAAATTATGCAACAGTTGCAATTTACGAACAAATTAACAAATACAAAGTAATAATAAAAATAAACAATGGACCGCATGGGATAGTCTAGTTTTGCGCAGTGTTGGGGCAGGGCTGGGGGTTGTCACGATCTGCTGAGCCCGGACCGGAGAAGTAGGGACAGGACTCAAGCAATCAGGAAACACGGGGTTTAACTGAGAACAACACAATGGCGTTACAGTGACCGGACTGGGGAAACAAACTGAAACGCGGACTAAATACAGAGGACTAATGGCAACAGCCAGACACAGCTGATCACACGGGGATTCCACACGAGGTTAACGAAGGGGCGTGGAACACGGGAGGAGCGGACGATCGGGGCAGAACAGGGGTAGTGTTGGGGGGCGTGGCACACGGAAAGAGCGGATGATCGGGGCAGGACAGGGGTGGTGTTGGGGGGCGTGGCACACGGAAAGAGCGGACGATCGGGGCAGGACAGGGGTAGTGTTGGGGTTTTGGAAGCCATTAAGAAAAAAATGCTCTTCTTTTTGTTTTTTCCTGTTCATTTTTTGTTTAAATGTTAAAAAAAAAAAAACAGTTTTAGGTGTAATTTTTTTGGGGCCGGGAACCAATTAATTGGCATTCCATTATTTCTTATGGGGAATATTCGATCAGAATTCAAACTTTTTAGGATTTGAACCCAATATCTGAACGGATTAAGTTCGAATTCTGAGGTACCACTGTATTTTAAGAAAATTTCACATGCACGTTGAATCAATCCTTAACATAATCACTAATTCAATACTCAAGGGCTCATTTTATGCATTATATAAAACGTAATGTAAAGAGTGGATTATGATATATCTCTATGCAACTTTAAGAGAGAATGTAGTTTTCCTGTTGTTCATAATGGGACCAATGGGGTGGAGAAACTCAATTCCACAATGGTGGCAATGGGTTCAGACAGGCATCATATTTTCAGCATAATGCAATTCCCCTAATTTAGAGACAATAAAGCTCAGAACTTCAGGCCTGTCCTTCCTCCTCTAATCGCCTTATCAGTATAAGCCAGCTGTCCACCTCCAGCTCCTAACCTGATATCTGGGGGTAAGTAAGAGCTCACTCTCTGCCAACGAGGTTAACAGGGCTCCTGGATACAGGTCCAGAACATGAAGAAGGCCCATGATTTGTCAGTATCACACTGGAACCCTTAAATGGTGATGAAATCTCTTATGGACATTTCACACTCTTGTCTGAAAGGAAATGGCACTTTGGGGTGATAAATGCGAGGGACAAAGGACGCAATAAAAGCTAGTAGATATAGCAAAAATATAGTGGGGGTCCCAGAGCTGTTATTGGCAGTATGTGAGTCAAGCATTTGCAATGTGGATTTTGAATGCCATGAATTTGGAATGACTGGATACTAGAACGTGGTGAACTGCTGCCTTCTACAGCCTGTACTTAACTCTCTCTGATGATAAGCTTAACTTCAATCAACTTTCATCTAATAGACTAAGCGCTATGCTAGTCATCTTTTTCCAAATGAAGTAGCTCATGCACTGTGACCCTGGCTCGCTAACGTGAAAGCAAATTAAGGTCGTGCGGTCATCTTCGGCATTATTTATTCACAAAGAAAAATGTACCTGAATCAATGCCCTCTTAAATACAGCAACACACTCCTTTACGGACACCACTAATATAGAGAAAACAAATTCAACGTTCATCAACTTCACTCAACAATTGGTCAGCGGTCTCATTTATGATTATTCACAACTACTAAATGCTAAATCCTCCACATCAGTAAAAACCCACAGATGATTTTTTTAAGGGAGATGACCAATGGAAATACAGGAATACCATCACCTGATCTTGCTATCATACACTCTGCATATCTTTCTGACCTTCAGTTGACACCATATCAGACCCTAATGCCAATTATTAATGGCTTGAGTCTCAAATGAGCTCACAGAATCGTTCTCATTGGTCCATCACCTTATAGCAACATGATACGTTCATGTCTCGAGCTATTGCCTGCACTCTGGGGATCTGGTGGATAAGGACGCTGTGTCCGTGATCGGAAGGTCGCCGGTTCAATTCTTGTGGTTGATAGAGTGATGTCACCATTGGTTTCTTGAGCGAGGCCCTTAATCCCAGTTACTCCAGGGACTGGCTGACCAAGCTTTCTCAACTGCACATCGCTTTGAATAAAAACGTCCGTTAAATAAACTCTTTTCAAATAAATATTGATCATGAATCTGAAATTGTAGACCAAACCTGGAACATAAGGTATGGCTATCTCACTGGCAAACGCGCTGCAAGACTGGCCTGGGGCATCGAGGAAGGTCTGGGAACCTTGGCAGTGCTCCCATAAAATGACAGTGGGCTACATCGTTGAGCGCAATACGCCCAAGCCCAATACAAATGGTACTCAGGAGACTGAAGTGAATGACTCTGACAGTGGCTGCCATCACAAGTCCCTCTAGCTCCTCCCTCCTAAGTAAAAGTCCTTGGGGTTTAATGATGCACATCAGCCTTTTCCGAGAGAGCCCAGGAACCGTACATCATCGAAGGCAGGAGAAGGAAAAAGAAATAAGTCCACAGTGAGAATAGTGATGATGTAGAAATCCGCACACATGCCCCTCCTTTAATCTGAGCCCTATAGTGGCATTTGGCCTCGGGTTCAAGAGTGATCAGTGCTCTGCCTTTATCTTTTCAGCCCCCAAAGGTTGAATTGCCACGATGGACTGAGGACCATGCCGGATTCACTTGGGTTAGCAGAGGTCAGATAATGTACCGGGGCTGAAAAGGGGCGCAGTGACCAGTCAGCAGTGGCAGGTTTTTACTGCCAATTGAACCATGCATTTGTGTTTGTGGGGCCCCCTGTTAGCCGCACCAGTCACTACACTAAATATTATAAGACATGTAGCTCATTTAGAAGATGATGAAGCAGAATGTTAAGCTAACCTGCTAAGTAGCTACGATCTTCTAACTGCAAATGACTTTTTGAGTGGGGCAACAGGAACTGCACATCCACCCCTGCCCATCAATGTTTCCCACAGGCAATGACTGCCGTCTGAGTGTTTGCTCTGTACTCCTCCCACTCCTTCGCTGATGTGGCATCAGACGTCGCCCAGTGACAGGTAATACGGGAGGGAATCAATACAGCCGCATGCATCGGCGGAATATCAATTTTCCGGGCTTATGGATAATGAACTGCTAGGATGCTGGAGGATACTCAGTGGCCTAAACGGAATAGGGAACTCATCTGGAAAGGCAGCTGGAACTATCAGCCATTCCTGGGAAGATAAATGCGGATAGTCTCCAGAGTGTTACAACTTTACTGCTTTTTCTTCTTTCTCCTTTCAGAAAAACTAATATGTTTTACGAGCTAGATATTTCAAAGTGGATTGCCTGCATTAGGGATAAAAAGGCGGGAAAAACGAGGCATGCGATTGGCCAGCACGTGCCGGCCTGATTAAAGCAGTGTGCCGATGCATTCTAGGTGGGCTCACCAGCTGTCCCTGGCTGAACGCGTCTTTGATGTTTTTCTGAGCGTCGTTGAAGCGGATCAGCTCTTCTATCAAAGCGCCGCACTAAAGGCCAGGGGTCTCGCCAATAAAGCCGGCAGTAAAGAATAACACCTCCCCTGCCAATTTACATAATAGAAAATATGAAAGTATCGAAAGTGCAGAGGTCCTTCAGTAACTTGTTCCTATACATCGAGGCGACCAAACTGGCCCTGTCTAAGTGAAAACAGGACCGTTTACCTAATAACCCATGGGGTTTTAGCTTAATTCAGATGAAAGCTTGCTGCCGTTCACTTCTGTAGTTTGTTCTGAAAGAACGAACAAAGGCAAGACACAAAAATTCTGAAATGCAACCGAATGTATCATTGTCTTTTTTTTAAATCTCAAGGACACAGCATGTTTATTGAGGAGAACGAGTCCTGGGTGCAATGATAAGTAGAATATTTTCAGAGAAAACTAGAGCCCACAAATGAAAAGGGGGGTGGGGCTGGCACGACCACAGACACACATTTGTCCAGCTTGTCCAGTACAGGGTCCTGCTAAACTGGGGGGGTCTGTCCCATAAGTACAGGACACAAGGAACACCCTTGACAGGATGCTGATGGCCATTCGTCCTGAATGGTTTTGGACTGACGATGAAACCCACACATGCAAACACAGATCCAAGGCCTGACATTTAACCCACTGGTACCCAGCATCCCACATGTAACAGCCAGTCTTAATCCTAAAATGCCTTACACTTACACACCCACAAAACAATGCTACTTCCAGACTATTTGCAGAGAGTGCAGAACTCCTGCTTGGCGGGTTGTGGGTCAGGGCGCTTAGTACGGAATGACTGCTTGGTCGGGGAGGGACGGTTACTGCAGAAAGACTGTTTGGGGTGGGGGGGGGGGGGCGCTTGGATACCTTAGAATGACTGCTTCAGGGGGTGCTTACCACAAAAATATTCATTGGAGGGACTACCCCAGACCAACCACTTGGGGGGAGGTGCTAATCCCAGAATGACCACTTGGGCAAGGTGCTAATCGTCAAATGACCACATGGGGGAGGTGATAATCCCGGAATGACCACTTGGGGGAAGTGCGAATCCCAGAATCGCCACTTTGGGGACGTGCTAATCCCAGAATGACAACTTGGGGGAGGTGCTTACCACAGAGCAACCGACTGGCGGAGGTGCTTACCTGCAAGGCTGCCAGGTCTTTGTAGGGTGGCAGTGGCGTACAGGTCATGGGAGACCTTGTACTGATCAGGGCCGTGAGCTAAGCGCTTGGTGGGCGACAGCGTGGCGTAGCCGAGCTGGTGTATGGGGGAGGAGCTGGCGGCGTTGGGCGGAGAGGCCACACGAAGCGGCGAGGCGGCATGTCCGGAGGAAGTGGCGGCAGCGGCCACCCCGGGTGGTGAGCTTGTGCTGTAGGATTTGGCCAGCCTGGCAGGCGACGGTTTGGGTGAGGACACACGCTGGGTGGTAGCGTAACCTGGCTCCCCGCCAGCAGACGCCAGCCGCTGCAGCTTGCTGGGGGAGCCCACAGCCTGCACGGACAGGGGGGAGCTGACACGCTGCGCCGGCAGCGTGGAGCAGGAGTAGTAGGCCCCGGGGGTGGCCTGTGTGTCTGCCAGGTGGAAGGCGCCGCCATGGCTCAGCGCAAAGGAGTCCCGTGACTGTGCGGCTTCGCCGGCGGCAAACTGGGCCGCCCGGTTGGACGTGACCTGGGGGGCAGACGCCGATGTCACTGTCACTGCCCAGCCTCCACATGACGCCCACGTGAATCTGTCTGTGTGTCTGTGATTTTACGCCCACGTGTATCTGTGTGTGTGTCTATGATTTTACGCCCACGTGTATCTGTGTGTGTGTCTGTGATTTTACACCCACGTGTATCTGTGTGTGTGTCTGTGATTTTACGCCCACGTGTATCTGTGTGTGTGTCTGTGATTTTACGCCCATGTGTATCTATGTGTGTGTCTGTGATTTTACGCCCGTATGTATCTATCTGTGTGAGTGTCTGTCATTTTTTACCTGTGTGTATCTGTTTGTGTGTCTGTGATTTTACGCCCATGTGTATCGATGTGTGTGTCTATGATTTTACACCCACGTGTATCTGTGTGTGTGTCTGTGATTTTACACCCACGTGAATCTGTGTGTGCGACTGTGATTTTACGCCCGTATGTATCTATCTGTGTGAGTGTCTGTCATTTTTTACCTGTGTGTATCTGTGTGTGTGTCTGTGATTTTATACAAGTATCTGTGAGTTCCCCATAGTACAGAGAGTGGACTTCTGTCTAATCCAGCAGTCACACCTGAGTCACAGAGGAAAAACACCAATCCCACCGATGAAACGATGAGTAGACATGTTTACTATATTACCTCTTTCACTGGCTCTCTCCTGATTAACGAACGGGGGGGTGCCTACCTGGTTGTAGCTGTGTACTGCTCCCCCAACTTGGCCAGCGCGTGTTGGGAGCTGGGGGGCTGCCGCCTCACCCAGGGCCAGGGTCTGGTTGCTATGGAAGCCGGTGGAGTACTGGAAGGAACCTTCCGGATTGGCATCGAGCTGCAGTGCGCCCTGGGACAGGAGGCCGGGTCCTGCATCGGAGGCAATTCGGAGTAGGCGGTGATGCCGACAGCAGCAAGGCAAAAGCGGCATGCATAATTCAACACCACCGGGAGGCGCTCCAGCACACATGAGGTGGGCTGTTGGAACGAGGCAGGTCCTGATGGAAGGAGCCTTACACCGGCCGCGATCGATGTGACAAAGTACCCTCGGGGCAGACCATGCAGGAACGGCTGAAGCACAAGGTGAAACGGCAGAGCAGCTACTCACCCAGTGCCCATCTCTCCCATGGGATGCAGTATTTCTTCTCACTCTCACTACTTATTAAACTGTGGCAGAACTCACAGAACCCTCCGTGAAGCAGGTCACTTGACTGCAAAATCCCTCCGTGAAGCAGGTCACCTGACCGTGAGAACCCTTTGTGAAGCAGGTCACCTGACTGCAAAAACCCTCCATGAAGCAGGTCACCTAACTGTGAGAACCCGCCGTGTAGCAGGTCCCCTGACTGCGCGAACCCTCCGTGAAGTGGGTCACCTGACCGTGAGAATGCTCTGAGAAGTGGGTCACCTGACAGTAAGAACCCTGCATGAAGTGGGTCACCTGACCACGAGAACCCATTATGAATCGGGTCATCTGACAGTTAGAACCCAACTATGAAATGGGTCACCTGACTACGAGAACCCTCCATGCATTCAGACTGACCCAGAAGGTTGTTAAATGAGTCCCCCCCACCTCCGTGACCTGCTTGGTTATGTCATGACCATGCTGGTTTGTTTCCACACCCCAGACTGACCATCGTTTAAGAGCCAAAAACAGGACACTGGACCCACATCATGTGGGGGGGGGCAGATATATTTGGCAGCTATATTCCTTTTAATGGGGACACAGGAGAGGTATTCAAACAAACGTGATGGTCTTTGACGGCCAGCATCAATCCATCAGGGTGGCAAAAACTAAACTTGTGTGACCTCCTTTCCAAAGTGCGGTCACAATGCAGAAACTGCTGAACCACATTACCCTCTCTCGGTCACACTGCGTGGATTTCCTCTATCCCATTATACAACTTCCATAGCTACTGGCCACAAGGATGGGAATCCTCACCCAATTGCAGGCAACCTGGATTCTTTAAATCAAAGGCTTTTTTTTTCTCACCTGACACTTATAAATTGTAGAAATGTTTTATTTTTCAAATGATTGCTTTTCGGAAGGAGCATCTTCCAGCCAGCTACAGGGATGCCTAGAGCCTATCAGAGGAAAGACGGGGCAGAGCAAGGGCCTCACTGCAAGGGACTTAACTTCCCAACAACAGGAGAACGAAGAGTGAAGGCAAGATTCGAACTCACAACCCGGAGGTGCGAGGCCACACTGCTGCCCACAGAGTGAGCACACTATCCCGTAAAGTATTTCTTTACGGCAAAAAATGCCAATTTTACTATGAACATTCCATTTAATATTGAATTTAATATTCATAGCATGATAATCAGAGCATTTTTTTTCAAACAGGGATTTAAAAATTAGCTTAAATATTAATGTTTTACTACCTTGCCTCTCTCCATACCTCACTATTTATTTTAGCTGGCATGTGCATTGACCTAAACCTCTAAACTTTTTCATGAAACGTCCGGACGCGAGGTCACAGCGTTAAGGCGCTGTCACAATTTGCATATGACCATGTCAGCAGCTGGTAAGCGTGGGACTTAATACCTGTGCCGGGGTTAAAAACAAAATTCCCATGAATAATAAAATCCACTCCACGTCCAAGGCGAGCGAGTTTCGGGGGGATTTTGCACTATTCTGCACTCCCAATAGGAAATCCTGTTTCAACCAGCCCAAAGTTCAGATCCTCACACCTGGAATACGGAGGGCTTTCTGCTTCTATTGCTGCAATGCTCTGGTCAGAATCTCAAGTGCTAATCAGGGAGATGTTTCACTGCATACATCATCTATTTTATTATGGCACTGTTGAGACCTACTGAACCAGCTTACCGAACTGGTTGCCAATGTCACAGGCCTACCCTTTAATCACATCAGTACGATAATCAAGAACTTATAATGTGACAGTCATGTGACAATTCAGCTCATTTTCCACATACGTCCCACTTTTTCTTTCCGCATAATACCTTCCATACATCCATCCATTTTCCAAACCGCTTATCCTATTGAGTTGCGGGGGGACCAGAACCTATCCCGGAAGCAATGGGCACAAGACAGGGAACAACCCAGGATGGGGGGCCAGTCCATCGCAGGGCACACTCACACACCATTCACTCACACATGCACACCTACGGGAAATTTAATAACTCCAATTAGCCTCAGCATGTCTTTGGACTGTGGGGGGAAACCGGAGTACCTGGAGAAAACCCCACGACAACATGGGGAGAACATGCAAACTCCACACACAGGCGGAGATTCGAACCTGGGTCCCAGAGGTGGGAGGCAACAGTGCTAACCACTGCACCACCATGCCGCCCCTCCACATAATACCTCCCCTTGAAATCCAATGTAGGATTTAACTTCTAATACATACATAAAGTCATTCATCTATTCATCCAACCATCTCTAGATCACATCTCTCAGTGAGGAGCATGGCTATATACCACATTTGCATAACATATAACAGCATAAGTTAACGGCATGACATATTCCTATGTTCCAACAGGCAGCAAAAATCGCAGCATATAAAAAATACCCATTCCATGCCCATAAATTATGTGTAAAATGACCAATGAATAGTTTACCAAGTTTTGTTGTAGATGTGCAATGACAATTTATTTCAATTATATTCTATTCTATATATGGGATGAGCCAGAAAAGGTAAAATCGGAGCATAAGTTAGGTAAATTTAATAATAATAATAATACTGTTACTGAGAGGAAGAATCTGGCCCACTGTGATCATCTTATGCCTAGAAGGTCTTAGAGACTTGAGGGCAGGTTCAAAAGCAGCACTTTTATGAACAAAGCCTCCTGGTAGGACATATAATGGGATCGTCCTGGGTCAGCGCAGCTAGAGCTGTTCCCAAGATCCTGTCATCACTTTATAGACTCACTGCTGCATTCCAAATTATATCATCCATCCATCCATCCATCCATCCATCCATTTTCTATACCCACTTGCCCTATGTAAAGATTTAAACAGATAATACCTCATTATGTTTTTCAGGATTTTTAGTCTGGTCTTCAGGGGGCCCTATGACGCCATAATGCTCAGGGTTTCCCCAGCTGAAGCCCAGGGGTCTGTGCTAATAAGTCCCCTGCCCCTGTTGACATTTTTTTCCCTTTGAAAGAAATAGCAGGTGGCCCCTAAGAACTCAAGTAACTTGGGGGGGGGCACTGATCATGTTAAAGGTCCTCTGCTAGTCATTTAGAGGCGCCGATCTCCATGGAGACCACACAAGCAATCAAGTGATAATTCCTTCCCATATCCGTTAGTGTGAAACGTATCCAAAAACTAAAAAAAAAGATGTCTGAAAGACGTGTTCTCTTTAAGAAGCCTTAAATTTGTCAGAGGCTTGTCAAGGGTCCCCAGCCTGCTCTTGATCATTTTCAGCTAGGTCAATCTCATCCTTTCAGGCTGGGAGAGCACAAAATCACGTCCGGATCATTTGCCCCCCGTGTTCCCAGGGGATGACCTGACCCATTCGGTTATGAGGCACGACAGTAATGGGGAGAAGGACGCTAAATGAACCACTGCGGATATCTCCCTTTGTGAGGACCGTCGGGGAGAAGACTGACCATAAAGAGAGAAGCTGTCTCTCTGTCAAGGGCGATATTTCCACTAAAAAAAACCCATTGTTAAAATCTGAATGGTCACAGAACACATGACCTGGCAGAGAATACCAACTTTCTGAACGTCATTAGCAGCAATGGTGTCTCAAAATGAAAGCCACGATCATTGGGTTTTCTTACTGTGAAAGTCACGAATGTCACAGTATCACACTTCCTCCTAACGAGAAGTCAAATTTTTGTTCCATACCTTTTTTCTTATTCCTGTCTCTTCATTATTTGGTTCAATAAACATTCTGTGTATTAAGCAAGTTTATTTATTTCAGATCCCTATTAAAAATTGCCCTCGGAACAGTAAAAAAAGCAACAACAACAGGAGGTCCCTTACTGTCAGTTGTGGAATATTCCGGTGGGTCGAGGATCCCAGACTCCTGAAGGGACCTGATGCAGGAGTCCACGAGCTCCAATCCTGTCGTCAGCTCCTCCTCGATGTCTTTCTCCTCTGCGAAGCCAGCAAAGGGAACACAGCGGGTGGTTAGTGTCACACCACCCTGTGGGACGTGGCCCATGGAAAGGCAGGACTTCCATCTCTGCGGGCCCTGCTATGGAGGTCAGCGGGGGTCTGGGCCGCTTCTGGGCCTTGCGTGTGCTAAGGACGCCAAAGCAGCCGAGCGTTTAAAAAAAAACAAAAAAAAAACAGAGCTTTAAATAGGATTAACTGCTCTTGGGCACTGAGGGGAACACAAGTCAGTTAAGCTCTGACATCTTCAGCCCCAGGGACGCGAACCCAGAACCACCTCTGATAGGCGGAGCGATGACAGATACCAAATGGGTGGATCTGCAAACCTGAAAAGGTGTTAATGCTGCATCAATCACAGAAAACGGTTCTGGAATTTCAAAGCTACAGGTTCAGTGTGTTTTATAGCAGCAAATATGTCCGGTAAATGTTAGCTTTGTTAAATATCTATTAAATTATTAACAAGAACACTTTCTTAGATACATGCATTATTTATGACGTGGAGGATGGTCTGTTCTTAACGTGGCTATAAACAAGGAAATGATCAGGATTATGTCAGTGTTTTGTTTTATACCACTATGGAGGGATGCTGTAAACACAGTATTCCTCTTTACGTTTGAACCTCCGATGCCATTTATTACATCTTTAATTCATTTATTTATTTAGCTGCCGTTTCTATGCAAAGTAAAATACAAGTGAGGATCAGCCAGTAACTGGAGCAACTGGGTTAAGGGCCTTGCTCAAAGGCCAAGAGTGAAATGAGTTTTATGGCCATGGGATTTGAACTAGTGACCTTCCGATCAGAGGCACAGAGTCCTAACTAAAAGAACTACACACTGGCCACACTTACCTTTACAAAAAAAATTAATTCTGTGGTGAAACAAGACTTTCACAACACGACGTTTTCCCTCCCCTCTCACCGACCATCTACCCCCGTGTGTGCAGGTGCTGTTGCCATAGCGACACCATTACAGGAACTGTGACGTCACGCTACAGCTGTCCTGTCAAACTTGATAAGCTGGCCAATCAGACATCCCACCGTCGTCAGGGCGGGAGGGCGGGACTTTTCAGCTCTGCTGCTCTACACAACAAAGCACCGGGCAGTGACGGAAAGAGCGCCAAATAAACTCTGTCCCAGCGAGAGACACACAATCTGGCCACCACTTATTTACATACTTATCAGTGCAATGCATTTTGGGAGCCTCTGACACAGCATCTGACACCTCTGTGTATCATGTAATGCACCAATGAATCAGTGCTTCATATGTGACAGTGTGCTGGGATTCCAATGAAACAATCAGGGCTCTTCCAGGTTTATATGTAAACAAAGACAGACAGACAGACAGACAGACAGACAGACAAAATAAATAATACAAACATACACAAATAAATAAGGGGAATATAAGCGCTGGTACCTTGTGTATTCCAGCGAAACGGCTCCTCCACTGAACTGCAAGAGAAAGATAAGACTGCGGTTAAATGGAGCACTGTTTCCCACCACCAAAGCACTATAATGCCTTTGATAAGTGGCTGGGTTGTAGAGGTAAGCCTACAGAACTGCACTGCAGGACACAAGGTAAACGGTGTACAGTACATCACCCAAACTCTGGGTCATTAAATTAATCTCCTGCATTCGTCGAGCCCCCTGTAAAGGTTTTGTTTTCTTCCTGATCTCAGAAAATGCCCCAAAGCAGAAGAAGAATATAATTTATGGCGATTTAATATCGAGGTTTTTTTTTCCAAACTTGGGAAGGCATTTCTGATCTGAGACAGGGATGAAGGACGCAGCCACTTGACACACGGACTTGATTTACCCCAGTTTCAGGGAAACAATGTAATCTGAATGAAAAATCACAATAAAAAAAAAAAAACAGCAGTGTTGTAATTTCTGGGTGGGGGGTGAAACAAAGCAAATAAACTGAATAAAGACAAGTTAAACCAAACAAGACATACTTAGTAGCAAGGGGGGAGGTCTTTAAATACCGATACGGCTTCCAATGTCAAGAAAAACACAGACACTTTAAACAGTCCCGATTTCAAAAGAAAACTAAGAAATGCCTTTTTCTCCTTTTCATCAGATCAAAAAAAAAATCTACAAAATACATCGTCAGGGCTTGGAAAATAAAGATGAATATGCTGAGCCTTCATAAGGAAAGCTCCTGTGAATAATGTTATTGTTGTGAAAATGATAAGATCCGAACAATGACGGTGCCAGTCATAATCGCTGTTGTCCCTGTCAAACGCACTGCGTCGCAAAATAGACACGCTCCCATTGTGCCGTATATTCGCTTCGGGACTTCGGTTACTCCGAGATGGATGCATAAGAAATAACCAGGCACAAAAGGGGAATAAAGAGAGATGAAAACCAAGCGTGTTAAAAACACAAAAGAACAACAAAGGAAAAGGGGGGAAAAACAGAAAGAGAGAGAGCGAAAACTCCACAAGATCAGAAAGGATTTTCAGAAAGAATAATCGAGACTCAACTGGGATTTAATATAATGCCTCTGTATCCATTCTGCGGGTGAACGGGAACCTACAGCTGGATATCAGGTGCTGCCAGTGCGGGATGTCAGTGACTGGTCATCTGCTAAGCCCCCCCCCCCCCCCCCCCCCCCCCGATTGGTCCTCAGAGAGCTGGGACAAATCACAGGGCGCTATAGGAAGCGTCAAGTGCGAATGCAGGTCTACGTTGTCCTTCAAGCTACAAACATTCACCTTCTTCTGCCTGGGAGGACAGTAGCCAACAAAGCAAAAGTGACACTTGGGCAGATGAGGGACTTAAAGCATTTGGTTCTTCCATAAAGAACTGGCAGTAGAGTTACAGTATTAATATCCCATGATGTATTACAAACCCTGGTTGGCCCAAATTTCTGTCATTATGGCCATTACTACAGTAGAAGATGAGATCTTAGTGACTTTGAATTGGGGGCCTGAGTGATTGATGCTCAAAGAACATCTCTGATGACCGTGGTAAGAAGGTGATGTCTGGGGAAAAAATTGCCAGGAGGCAGAACCTCAGACAGAATTGCCAACTGGCATCAAAGAAGCACCAAACAGTGGAATTTCTCATAGAAGAATGGTTTTGCTCCATCCATCCATCCATCCATCCATCATCCATCCATCCATCCATCCATCCATCCATCCATCTTCCAACCATATATCCTGGTCATGGTTGTCAGGAGCTGATCCCACACAGCAAAGACACAATACCTGGATGAGATATCAAGCCATCTCAGTCATATATCCACCATGTTAACCAAATCACCAGCATGCTTCTATCTTTTCTTTGAGTCAACCACGTATAGCTCCAGTCTTTATTTTGGACAATCGCTTTTTGCTTATTTATTTATTATGCTTCTAGAAGGAATTCTTAAGTATGCAGTTGTGGTAGAGAGAAATCTGGAACGACATCAGAGTGACAGCAAATATTTACATTTCACAGGCCCCGTTGAGAGCTGGGACACCAGCAGGAGAAACGAAACGTGAGCGAGGCAGGTTGTACTTCGCGCCCACGTACAGGAGGATGCCTCCTTCGCCTGAGTTTACACCCTAACGCACTTCAAGGGGAAAACCTGCAGAGGGTGCAGCTCTTAAGGATATACATAACAAACAGGGTGCAAATCCTTATCGGGTATGCAGGGATAAGACCGTCTTCACACGCGAATTTAATCACAGGGCAAAGGAGGGCCATGAGCCCAGGCGTACAGGGCGTCTCTGCAAACCAGGTCAAACCGCCCTCATCTGAAAGCACTGCATCCACAAACAAGCAGGTATTCAAAATGATGTCTGGCCATCATTACAGGACCTCAAGGATGGATTAACGTCTGAGTACTGGGGCTGTGATTTATTGATTTATTTAAAAAAAAGTGAGAAAATGACAGACAGAATGGAGGAGTGAGTTAGAATAAGAAAAAAAAACATTATTTAAATCAGTTAGCTGAATATCCATCCATTTTCCAAACCGCTTATCCTACTAGGTTGCGGGGGGGTCCGGAGCCTATCCCGGAAGCAATGGGCACGAGGCAGGGAACAACCCAGGATGGAGGGCCAGCCCATCGCAGGGCACACTCACACACCATGCACTCTCACATGCACACCTACGGGCAATTTAGCACCTCCAATTAGCCTCAGCATGTTTTTGGACTGTGGTGGGAAACCGGAGTACCCGGAGGAAACCCCACGACGACATGGGGAGAACATGCAAACTCCGCACACATGTGACCCAGGCGGAGACTCAAACCCGGGTCCCGGTGTGAGGCAACAGTGTTAACCACTGCACCACCATGCCGCCCCCAGTTAGCTAAATAATTTAATGATTTTATTTTATAAAAAATTGGGCTTTTTTAGGAAGTACTGGGGTCACTTAAAGAGGTAAGCAGCGATTAAGGAATGACATGCCTATTGTGAAAGGAATGCCTCAAGGTGACAGGAAAAAGATCAACGGGACAATGTAATTGGTGGACAGGATGGAGCGGGTTTATTCAGGGAGGCCAACTAAATGCACGTCGTCCTCTCTACCTTAAACGGGCCAATTATAAAGCCACATGAGATGGGCCATTGCTCTCAGTCTCTCCTTAACATGTGGGGTAAATTTGCATTACGATCTCAATACAGGGGGCGGCATGGTGGTGCAGTGGTTAGCACTGGTTAGCACTGTTGCCTCACACCTCTGGGATCCAGGTTTGAGTCTTCGCCTGGGTCACATGTGTGTGGAGTTTGCATGTTCTCCCCATGTCATCGTGGGGTTTCCTCCGGGTACTCCGGTTTCCCCCCACAGTCCAAAAACATGCTGAGGCTAATTGGACTTGCTAAATTGCCCGAAGGTGTGCATGTGTGAGTGAATGGTGTGTGAGTGTGCCCTGTGATGGGCTGGCCCCCCATCCTGGGTTGTTCCCTGCCTCGTGCCTATTGCTTCCGGGATAGGCTCCGGACCCCCCGCGAACCCAGTAGGATAAGCGGTTTGGAAAATGGATGGATGGATCTCAATACATTCAGCTGAGTCGCGAGGCTCCCCCACCCTAACCCTACCTGAAATCATCTTCCCCAGCACGTCCCCGTGCTCCACGGTCACATTTCACAATCCCAAACAAAGCACTTAGATCGTGACACTCAAACCCGTGACATTACAAGAAAAGCAAAAAGCAAAACTCATCAACAGCACAGACGACATTGGAGCATCGTTTTCCATGGCAACGGCATTAACAGCAGGTCAGCTAATCGGCATTCAGCGTTTGTTATTCCTCCTGCCCAGCCGGTGCGAGTGGGAATGCTTCCAATAAGCAGCGTTAATCAACACTTAGGGGGCTAACAAAGGTGCTCGAGTGCGAAATTTTAAAAAGCAGAGTCCGTGAGCATTCCTCTTCTCACTGCATCCCTGACCGCACGTGACATACTGAAATGCAGCTAGACCAGCAAGGTACGTTATAGAGGTGGCTTCAATTCCTCATGATTCATAGCATTAATTCATAGCATCTATACCTATTTATCAGTTGCTTCCGCACCAAATGCTATTTAGCTTCTATTATTAGGATAAAAGAAGCTCGGCATTCAAGCAATCCAAATTTTCACACACAAGAAGGACTGGGTAATTTTATTTGTATTATGCGACAAATTGCTCGTCCCAAAATGCTCACAATATAACCTCAAAGAGATCAAACTGTTTATATACTTTAAACAAACAAAAACAAAACAAAACTACCCGCTGAAAAGATAATGTTTAAACAAATGCTTGTGAGTGCTAAAGCTGCCAATATGAGTAAAGCAAGGGGTATATTACAAATGCGCATTTACTATCCCTATAAGTATGTATATAAATTTTATCTATACCGTAGAGACATATTTTATGTGTATAAAGGGCATATCCAGACCCATTTGCCCTTCCAGATACAGAATTACATTTCATTTACTTAGTAGGCACAAAGGAACATGCATTGTGTTTTTTTGGGGGGCGGGGGGGGGGGGGGGGGGGGGGGGGGGTAGGTAGAGGAGATGCAGGGTGAGCCAGAGCAATCAGGTATGAGGGTCTTGCTCAAAGGTCAACAGTGAAATCACTCTCTTTACACCATTGGATTTGAACTCATGACCTTCTGAGCTGAAAAACTGCAGACACACAGCAGCCCAATGTATTTCACACATATATCTGTGTACTGCGTTATTGACGATATACTTTTATAAACAGCAAGTACCATTGTTCGCACAGACATGGATTCTCAAACGAACATCCATTAAAACCTACAACAGTTAAGGTCCAGGGGGATCTTTGCCCTGAGCCATACTGATTGTAGTCCTGAAGGCTGCTCTCCCACCCACCTCTATTTCAAAGCAATCCACTGTTGGACGGACCAGCTTCTTAACTGACCTGTACTACCAGCACTGCACTTCCCAGTCGCTTTCTCACAATTTCCAGCCTCCGAACTCACTTCCCACCCGCCTCTGTGCTCGACTGTGTCACCTGGCAAATGACTCACCAATTAGAATTTCTTAACACTTTGTGCCTAAAAAGAGGCTTTTAGTTTTTCCCTTTTGTTTAGCAGGTTACCGCTCACCCTTTTCAATATGAAACATATTGTGTAAATGTGGATGACTTTGGGCCTTGAGCAGGGCGATGACAGCAGCAAAGCATCATTTCTGACTCACCGTGCCTAACGAATTTCCCACCAGCACTGACTGCTTCGGTCCTGAAGAACCGTTTCTGAGGTGTCACTGAATGAACAACAGCCGTTCCCGGGTCTTCTGGCAATCCAACCCGACTGGACCTTCTCCAGGAAAGCTGATTAGAGGCTCGAACATAGGCCTGTTTGACGTTAATTGGATGGGAGCAACAACAGCGTGGCTTTCCAGACCCCCCCCCCAGTCAGCGGGAGAGCAGAGAGCCAGTGCCCTGAGTTCCCAGAGCCATGCTGGCCCTAGTTTATCGGAGCGGAGAAGTCATATGGAAATGAGCTCTGGGAAACCGGAACCACCACATTGGGAAAGGTTACGATCCACCCACCAAGCCCTGGGTAAGCTGTTTGACCAAGGGTTACCCCAAAGGTTCAAGCACTAACGTAGGCAGTAGTGGTACCCTGACAGTACAAAACCGGCCTGTCAAAATGACAGTTCCATAATAACAACTCAGCCAGACCGACGCGATGACTAATATTTTTGAGAGATATTTTTACTGTCTACTCTTTTGGCATACTGCCATTTTTTCCAGTTTTTTTGTAATTTGGAGAAAAATTATGGCTATAGTTACAGCAACACCTGGAATCTGAACACAGAACCTTCTAGATTCCATCCTTTTCCTACTGTACTAATCCATACCTTACTTCTGACATGCATACAGAACAAATTTGGTTGATACACAAATCTTGAAATCTGTTATTTATCCTAAAAAATGTACTATACCTAACTGGTTCATACAGCTGGGTCTAGTTTTCCTGGAGTGATTTATGTTAAGCACCTCAGTCAAGAGTCCAACAGCTAGAAACCAGCAGAAGGTGGAGCGCCATATATACATAGAGTCCACATCCTTCACCATGACACTACCTCTAACTCCGTCACACTTCACACAGGGTCTGCATCCGGTCATCCTTACGGTCTCCTGCTGTGTGCCGGATCTTACAGCTTAGACGCTGGGGTTCTCCGTGGAAGAGTAACAGTTTGTGAGGAACGTTACGTAGAACATATGCAGCGTGAGCTGGCAGGGGGTTATATAAATGCTTAAATAATTCATCAAGCCTCTTCAAGTGAGTGAAATACCAACCACAGGGACCAGAGAAAGTTCTTCTCTAAAAAATATGCATATTTTCCCTATTCAGCATATAACACATGCTGTTAAATCTCTTTAATGATATTTTTGGCTTCTCTCACGCCATTTTCATCTCTGTCTGAGAACTTAAGCAGCCAAAAAACTTCACATGAACATCTGAGAGCCTTGGCACTATCGCCGGTTCTTACGCACGCTTACCCTGCTGAATGTTTAGGTGATTCCTTAACAGAGTTGGGTAATTCAGGTCCAGAGAGTAAAACACCAGACAAGGATTTTGTTTCAACCAACCAGTTGAGTGCTCTGTGACTGTGACTCTTTATGGTCTTATGTTCCTTGACCGGAAAAGCAGAGAAAAGCTTCAGCCAGTGGCTTTTGAAACCAAAGGGCAAACACACCCACCTTTTAATCAGAATTTGAATAAAGCACTGTGAAAGTATCACATATAGGAGCCTAGTGGCATCAGTGACTATCAAGAATATGATCCATTTTCCGTGATAGCTCATCGATTTTAGGATGAGAGAATGCCAGTCCATTTCCTGGCACACAAACAAACACATGTTCGATATCGCGCGTTAGGAGTAATTCAGAGTAAATGGTCCACCTGAACAGCATGGGACTACAACGTGGGAGGTGAAAGAAGGAAACTGAAATACAGGAGAATGAAGACCTGCTGGCCAGCGCCAAAGCAGCTTAATACCACCCAGAGAATCACATTCGAAAACTGCTGTACAGAACCCAGGAGTGCAGACACTGAAATCTGAACTGACAGGTAATCACAGCTGGTTTGGGGATGGTGATATTATTTATGCTGCTGCATTCCAGCACAGAAGCATGGGCATCAAACCTGACCATATACCTGAAGGAACAAATTACCGTTTTGTGAGGCCTTGGAGGACATAAAATGTGTTTCAAAGAGAATTCCTCATATCAACACAAATATAACTGTGCTTCAAATTCTGGAACAGGAAAAATAAGCCTAATAACACACCCCGCCTCTCAAAATGAAGAAATAAAAATTTAACTTGTCTACTTGCAATTCAAGCAGCAGACCAATGTTTTTATTCTGATATGTGGCATATAAACATTTTTGGCAATAAATGACCTGGGTATTTACACGGTGAATGCCTTGTCTTCGAAAGCCAAAGCTGGGAGCCATGGGACTTGAACCTGCAACCCAAAAATGTGCAAGCATCAATCAACCCGATATGCCAAGTCAAGCTTCCACAGAACAGATTCCAAAGAGAGAGGTGGGACTTCCTGTTCTGGGACTTCCTGTTTACCCACAATGCTCAGCACCTCACACAACTTCTCTGTAGCTGCCTCCCCTTCCCCATAGCTCCTTTCTTGACTTACTCATGCCCCTGGCCTAACCTTTCCCATGCCCTAAGGCTGCAGGTGAGCCCATATGAAGTGAAAGTGTAAGAGGCTTTCATTAGAGAGAGATGGCTCCCCATGCAGCGTGCCCACACGCACCCCAAGGGCAAGTCTCTCCATTCTGAGGCGGACAGAGCTCCTCGAGATGAGCAAACACAGGCTCCCCGAAGGGCCTTCCATGTTGACGATGGAGAGTCGATATTAAAAACCCGTCTGTGTGCACAGCGATAACAAGCATTAAACAAGCATTGTCATCATGTGACCATGCTAGGATAGGATGGATGGATGGATGGATGGATGGATGGATGGATGGATGGATGGATGAGTGGATGTCATAGGTAGAATGGGGGTGCACATCCAGGAAGCGTTCTCCCTGTGCCCCAAGCAGCATGGAATATATACCCTCTCCCCCCACCCCCAGCCGCTCACCCCATAACTCTGATCAACACACGTGGTTATAAAATATGATATCAGATTTAAAAAAATAATCAAAAGACATAATGTCTCCTGAATGATACAGTTTATTTTGACATAATGGTTTAATACTCTGCATGGGTATTCTGTACATGTGAGTCTTGGATATTTAAAGCTCTGGAAAAAATTAGGAGACCACTCTATACATTTTTTTAAAAATCTACACTGTAAAATCTTGGTTTTACACTAGTTCTGCTGGCAGAAGGCTATGCTGAGCCGCAGGCTGCTTCCGGGTTCAAAGTTTCTAAGACAGCAGTACGCAAGAACAAGGTGAAGCAGAATACAAAAAAATTTTGCATTACAAGTATGGTACAAGTATCCAAAGAACCGGGTACTGGAATATTGTATTAGTAGAAAAATCCATTCCCAAAATACAATCACCATACAATAAATACTGATTACATGAGCCCAGTAGGGGGCGTGATGCAGTCACTCAGCATTGAGAGCCATGGCTGCACATCAAAGGTAGGTCTGAACTGTGGTCGTTGTACCTTCCCTGTCATCCATCTCCTCTAAACGCTAATCCATTACAGTGTCATTGTGAGCCTGGAGCCCATCCCAGGAAACACAAGGCACAAGGCAGGGGGCACCCTGGACGGGATGCCAGTACGTCACCGGGCACAAGGCAGGGGGGCACCCTGGATGGGATGCCAGTCCATCACCGGGCACAAGGCAGGGGGCACCCTGGATGGGATGCCAGTCCATCACCGGGCACAAGGCAGGGGGGCACCCTGGATGGGATGCCAGTCCATCACCGGGCACAAGGCAGGGGGCACCCTGGATGGGATGCCAGTCCGTCACTGGGCACACGACAGGGGACACCCTGGTCAGGACGCCCGTCCATTACAGGGCACATGAGCTCACATGGCGAAGACAATTAAGAGACATGAATACTCCTCACAAACAGTTGGTGCTGGGATTCAAACCCATGACTTTAGAACATAAGGTAACAGCACAACTGGCTGAGCCAGCACACCACCCACGCCTTCCCTTCAGGTAGGGGCTCGGATCAAGTACTCCGTGGGGGTGTAGAATACGGCACAGCCACCCCTGTGCATTGGCCCCGAGGCACCCCGTGCCACTTGCTGGGGGGCGGAGGCCTTGGCGGTCACTCAGACCACGGGCCAGCCAACATTACCATGCATGAGAAAAGCCCCATCGCCCTTAGGCAACCGGGCGTGAGTCAGCCCGGTGTCCAGCTAGATTTGCGGTGTGTCCCTTATTCAGCTCGAATGTCCTGTGGTGTACTACTCAGCCCACACAAGGTCACCACCCCATCTCTAACACTCTGCTCTGGTCCCATATCAGCCTCCCCAGCACAGCGAATGTTACAGTATAAAGCCCCGGCATCTGAAATCGATGCATTTCCCTTGCAAATCATACATCATTAGATGACGCGTCTCAGTCTGTTAATCTGCCCCGGCTTGTGGCGGATGTCGAGCGGAATAAACAATTCGAACATAAAACCATTGACAAAAATGAATTTAAGAGCCGTTTTTCCAGTAGAGTCGACTTTCTGTAAAATGCTCTGATACTCTGATAAATAATGGCCAAGTGTGTGATTGTGGTTTACAAACCCATTATTTCAACAGCTAGCTGGCATATTCCGACGAACAGCCCAACAACCTCCTGCAATCTCTGAATGTTTTCCAGTTTTATTTAGGTACATCTTTACTATCCATGTCTCAAAACAGCATCCGATATACAGACAGTCCCCAGCTTATCACCTATGTGGCTTATGATGACTTTCAAAAAATAGACTAGTTACTAAAATTGTGGAAACACTTCCAATCATAGTACTTTATTCCAGCTACTCCAGTTGCTTATTTAATCGTCCAATGTATCGTCCAAACATTCTTCGTTTATACACATTTTAAAGCATAATGTCAAAAATGCTAGGTGTTTCCACAATTTTGACCAATGTAAAAATTAACGTTGGGGGAGCTATAGGCCCGGCGGCTGCCGAGGGTGAACAGCACACCGCACGATACTTGCTGCGGGAAAGTGGAAACACGACAATCCCAGTCTCACACACATCTCTCAGTCTCATTCTCCCAACGAAAAGTCCGTGCGATTACCCTATTCCGAGATGCGTTCATTTCTACGTACTACCTGTCTGTCTGAACGGAACCCAGTTGTAAGTCAGGGACAGTCTGCATAGCTGACAGGTATTGAAAGATAAACTCTAAACCACGTCTGTTCGCATTAAAATGAAGAAGCACAACTGATCGCCAGAGACAGATTTCACACTGGAGGCCCTCGCAAAAACGAGCCTATTCGACGAGCGGGAGCGGAGTTCAAGTTCAATTATGCAAATCAGACTCTTTATTTAACGCCTCGCTTAAAAGCGCAGGCCGCTCAAAAACTGTGATAGCATTATTGAAACATCTGATGGGGAAGTTAACAGCAGATTCCACAGGGCAGATAAAAATAAAAATGCTTTTTCAGTTCAGCCTTTAATTATATTAATGCACTTCAAAGTAAAAATAGTGAGAATCAAACACTGCATATGACCGCTGCAGCATCCAGGATCTGTCATACATGCCTATTTGTAGACATTATGTGTTTCCTCACTATCTCAGAAGCAGACAAGCCTTTTTCTCAAGTTGCCGATACTTAGGCTGCATGAAACCACTCTTCGTTTAGCGTTTAGTGATCATTTGCAAACATGAAGGTAAAAAAAAAATTAAAAAATCAGACCAATACTT
Source organism: Brienomyrus brachyistius (assembly GCF_023856365.1). Lineage (NCBI taxonomy): Eukaryota > Metazoa > Chordata > Actinopteri > Osteoglossiformes > Mormyridae > Brienomyrus > Brienomyrus brachyistius. The sequence continues at coordinate 7,058,610 of NC_064547.1, read as the reverse complement.
GCAGTTACGACTACATTTCATACGTCTGACAATGACGCACACCTGGGTGAGAGAGAATGCTGTTAAAAAAATATTCACTTCATGAAGAATGAAATAAATTGAGAATAGAAGACTGAAGTGAAATTGTAAAAATGGTTGCGGTCAGGCCGAGGCTACCTTGATTTTCAATTAGCGACCATTTCACTCAACGGCCGAGTCACTGGAATGGATCTTGGTCGCTTAATGAGGGCTTTGGCCCCTGTTTCTACATTTTATCTTCTAGCATCATAGTACAGGCAATTTATAATAATGTAGCTTGGGGTTCGATTCCCGCCTGCTGATCTCTACGTGTAGAGTTTGTATGCTCTTTGGACACTGCAGTTTTCTCCTGTGGTCCAAAAGCATGCACTCCGGTGAACTGGTGACTCCAGATTGCCTCTGTGTGTAAGTCCATGACCTGCGGTGGACTGGCATCCCATCCAGGATGTCCCCTGTCTTGAGTCCTCTGCTTCCTGGACAGGGTCCAGGCTGACAGTGACCCTGTACTAGATAAACGGTTATGGCAGATGAATAAATAAAAAGACAGATGTTCCATGAATATTTCAGGAAGGTTACGGCTTCTTCGCCCTGCACCGAACCTCGTGACCTTGCATTAGAGGACATCAGACTGTAGATGATGTTAGGAAGGAACAGGCCTGACTCGGTGACCATTAATTATCTGCATTAGCAGTGCCCTGTGGCCTGTTTTTGAACACCACGCTGCACTTTAGAGTCGCACTCTGCTGTGTGATTTTGCTCATCCATCCATCTGTTGCTTTCCGGACTGTTAAATATTCCTAAGTAAAAACATCCTCTCAAGGGGAACTTCTACCTTCACCAGTGCTAACAGAGAAGCTGCTGCACACTTTCAGTGAGTCGAAAACGCCATCCAGGGGTACAGTGGAGTCCATCTCAGGGCACTCACACACACACACACACACACACACACACACACACACACACACAGGCCTGAACTCATATATTTGTGGGGACCATCCATTCATCAAACTGAATTTCCCCATGTAGGGAATGAAAAACTGGTCAAAGTAATGTCAAAATAACAGGTTTTATCACATTTGATCCTCACAATGTAATGTATATCTGACCCACACAATCTAATTGAGTACAATGGCTTGCTATAGCATGTGATTTTAGCTTTTGTGACCATTTTCAACATTTAAAAAATTCAAGCATTTTCTTTTCCTATAAATGTGGCAACAGTGGCAATGAGTAGCAGAAAAATATATACAAAAAAATCCATGTTGATTGACACTTTTTTATTCCTCTATTGTTCGTGACAGTCGTCAAATGATAGGTGACATCAGAGTTCCTATTCACGGGTGACAGCGCATCATCATTATGACACCACTATGTCAGTCAAATCAGTCAAGTCAGATTTTGTGCATCTGGGAACATCGTGGAATGCAAATCAACGGCTGTTGCTGATTGGGCAGCTCTCAGACTCTTTGTCACGATAGGTCAGTTTCTTGCTTGCGGGTGGGGCCGAACAAGGTATCACGGCTCATGGCTGATGGTCAGGTCTCTTATCCTGCGAGATGCCCTACCAGCACCTTCGAGCCTCCAGGACTAAGCAACAGAGCGTGAAAACCGATCACCTATAATTTGGGTAGACACACTGGGCGCAGATGGACAATATACTGACAAGATTCCGACTTTACTGGAAAACAGGTGCGACGGCGAATAACCAGATCCATCAAGCCGCTGTGCCGTTTGTCTTGGCGTGCTATATAAAGACCCAAACTCCAGATTTCCTGGACCCCATCCAGAAGTGTGAGCATTTGGTATGATCCCAAGCAGCCTGAGTGATCGCATTGCATGGCTCTTCTTTCTTAACGTGTGAAATCAGCCTGGCTATAATTAAAAAGTGCTGCCAGGATGCTAAAAAGCCCAGGGCGAAACCATGGTTAGCGAGGACTTTCAATCAAACGCACCGAAACCGCCAGCGTGAAACCATTTCCACATCACGGCTACAAAGTGCCGTGGAATGAATTAAGCGCTGAGACGAACCCTTGGGTGCAGATTTTATAAAGTACAGACTTTGAAAATATACAAGGGTGTGTTTACATGCATTTCTTTCTGTTAGACAAGTGCAGCTATTTAGTAATTCAAACTACAGTCAAAGATGAATCTTGTGTTTCAATGAAGACATTTTCAGCTTAGAGTCTTGGAAATGCTAGATCATGCGTGATGTAAAAGAATACATGCCCTTCACTCTTAATGTGTCAGGAAGTTTCACATTCACTATGAAAGCAGTTGTTTTTCCCATTGCTCCTGGATATCTCATGTTCAGCACTGTGTCTTTGTTACCTAATTTATTTCTCCATCAATTATTTTCATAGATACTGAAAGTCTAATGGTAGTGCAACTGTCACAGAGACGAGAAACTCGGCAGGTTAGGGTCCAGGTGGATGGAGCTGATCGCCAAAAGCCAAATCATTCCCCAAGCTCAGGGTCGAAATCTACAGTAAACATAGTCAGATCAGGTGAGAAAAGCAGAGGGGTCAATCCCAAGCCAGAGACTGAGAATCAAGGCCGAGATCAGGAGAACCAGAGAGGAACGTTGTAACCGCAATCCAAGAATGAGAGGTTAGACATCACACTGAAGTTTGTATCCGGAGGGTTTAAATAACTGCAGATACGGTAAAGGCTCTTGTCTCTGCCACTCAAACAAGCAGCACAATTCTAAAATATAAGTTTAAATGTTAAAAGTGCATAATAAAAGCAATAACACTATTCTGTTAAACATATACAAAAAACTAACAAAACATTATGAAACATAAACAAGAAAACCATTGCTCAATAATAAAAATAAACTTGTATTGACTACATATAATAGTATATATAATATACTAGTACAATGTAATATATGGAATATAATAGTACAATGATGATCAATCTGTGCTCACAATCTGTGCTGCTAACGTTTAACTATCTGGAAAATATTATCTATCCGACAGTGCCTAGATCTTCACATTGCTGGATACCAGAACTTTTATTGAAATTTGGTACAGGTGCATCCAATCAGGGATTAAAACGGTGTGTTAAGATTCAGGAGAGCATGACCACTGCCAATTCTGTACAGGAGGATCTGTGCTCTGAGAGGGTGTGACAGTGACATGACAACTAAACGGGACTTTATCATTCCAAAGCTTTACGGTTGTCCAATTTAAAGAAGTCCTGAGATGGTGATTTATGGATAAATGTTGGCAATGTGAAACTTCTCCAAGAACCTATTTTTGAGATTCATCTTTTGTATGACATCAATTATTAGTTTGCTATTATTATTATTATTATTATTATTATTATTAGATTCAAGTAAGGTTCCTGGTAGGGTCTCAAAGTTCTTAAAGTGTGTGTAGTGTGTAGTGACAGGCAGCTTCCCCCCACCCTCGCAGACTGAACCAGATGCTCTCACCTTCTTTGAAGGCTTCTCCTAATGTAAAAGATTGATTCTGGTCTGAAGGCTAAAGCCATATCCGTGCTACTACAGAAATTAACCTAATGCAAGGTTAACCTCAATTGTAAGTTTACCAGTTTCCTTCCATAGAATGTTAATGACTGTCTTCTTCCTGTGTTTGTCACGACGACCGTGGATTTCAGGTCACCTTGAAACACTGTCATCCCACGTCTAGGATCCTACTGTGTTATATAAACTCATAGGATATTTGAGTCAGCAGTACAGACCAACAGAGCCAGTATTACGCACACACACATACACACATACACACACACACACACACACACACACACACGTAGGGTATACCTATCCTTATAGAGCCCGCTCATTCACTTCTATGGGAAAAATGCTAACGCTAACTATGACAACCTTAATCCCCACCCTGCATTAACCATAACCACAAGTAACCAAACAAAATACAACAGTTTTTCCATTTTTAGTTTTTTCATAGCAGTCACCGATTTATATAAAATAGAGTTTTCCCTTATGGAGACCAGGAAACCGGTCCCCATAAGGGAAAAAAACGGATATTTATCACATTATGGGGACATTTGTGCAGACCTGGAAAATGGACCCCACTGCATCAAAATAACAGGTTTTTATTACATTGTGGGGAACATTTAGTCCCCACTATGCAATATACTACTAGGCCTAATCCCCCCCCACACACACACACCCATACACACACATATACACACAGCCAAAGCTGAATGTCACTCAAGTTCGTTCACTCTATACATCATGTTTCACAGCAAAGGGATCACAGTCCAGGCTGTACTGACAGGCTCCTATAATGACTCAAACATCCAGCTTCTGTGCTGTAACAGGTCACATACAGAAGCCCCTAATTGCTCATAGGTCAATGACGCTCCGGAAAACGGCCAGTCGTAATTCTGCAAAATGTCACGCCTCCTTCTGTGAGGCTAGAATTTAAATATAAGGTTGTACTGTAATTAAGTGAGTGAATAACACAGTAATTGATGTACTGGAGAGCTATATCCATAAGGATGTTAAATATATCCTTGTCATTGCTTATATTCAGATAACGCAAATATGATTGTGCTTCCGAGTAAAGTGACTCATCAGAATGTCTACTGGGCAGTTCTGCTAGCATCATCTTTCAGGTAAAGATGGTGGAGCCAATGGCGTAGGACAGAGTATGATACTGGTGGGGGGCCAGTTTAATAATATTAAGGCAAAGGTGTATTTATGGGGAGTGGGGCACAGTGAAGAAGCCAAATTAACACCGCCCCCCTGAGAATTTGATTTTGCAGAGAGCAGAGCTGTAAGGCTTTGGGAAGAATAGCCACCTTGCAAAGCCTGTCCTCGGGGTGGGGGGGGGTGGCTCTCTGCCTCCACAGACACCCACCACTGTACCCCCTTCCTACCCCCCAGCAGCTCACCGACGACGCACAGCCATCTCCGCTGTCCCGGATGTCACCACTGTTTTCAATGCATAGGGACACACCCTTACAAACCTTCCCACGATGACTGTCTTTACTCCCCATGACTTAATTGAGGCCGCCCCCCCCAGTCACGGCTCATGGAAAATGCAAGGAACCCAAAGTCCTCGTTAAAGCGACCAGTGACTGTGGGACCCTTCCTCATTTGTACCCTTCTTGGATGAATCCGGCTCCATAATGTTCCCCCTGTAGTGTGAACATGTGACACAAAACGCACAGAAGTATTATAGCCCCCTAATGGAAAATTCCTTAGGAAAATTAGACTGCTGTGGCAGAGTAGCGTTGTGATTCCTGCTTCAGGTCTTCAGAACCGGCCGATATTAGCTGGTTGGGTCACCGGGGGGGGGGGGGGGGGGGGGGGGGGGTGACACAAACTTTGGGTGGCATTTGACTAAACAATAAACCTTCCGCTGCAAGTAGAATGATCAAATCCAGAACAAGTAGCTCAGTTAGCATACAAACATGTGAGCTGCTGTTTCTACAGAGTACAGCATTAAAGAAATAGGTTTTACTTCATGCTGACTTGCTGTTGTTGTTTGCGGATGTACAGTGAGCCTCGTCTGGAAATCATCGCTTCCTCACGACAGTCATCTCTCCCTCAACTTCCTGTTTAAATGTTTGCCAAGTCATTTGACGAAGCCTTAAATAATTAAATTCTTAAATGTTGTAACTCTAATGGCTTGTCATAAAAAAAAAATTCTTCAATTTGATCAGTGTTTCTATCATTTAGCTTAAGAACTAAACAGTAAAACCCAACTATATAAATAAAGGTGCTATTTCAGTGTAATTATTTTAGAAATACCTTTCATTTCCTCTACATTTATGAAATTAATAAGAATCCAGAAGAAGTAAGATGCTGGTCACCAGAGGTGGACATTTCAGATCCAGAAAGTACAAATCCAGACAAAGATTTTGCTTCAACCAACGAGTGATTATAAGAGAGTCACAGTAACAGTATTTAGGTGGTTGAAACCAAATCTTGGTCCAAATATTTACGTTTCGGAGCTGATCTATCCACCTCTTCAAAAACTGAGGCAGTTTCAACCTGACTCATTTCAGGATCCACTGAAGTTTTTAATTAACATTTACTCATCGCGCTTCCCCTACCAGGCAAAACGCTGCCATTAAACTCAAGCAGGATGACAAGGGCGTGGGTTCAGTCAGGCCTCTATTTGTCAACCATGATGGTTGGCGGGACGGCAGACCTCCGGTCCGACACACAGTCAGCGTTAGTGTGAGACTCGGTCTCCTGACCCCACCGAGCTCCAGCCAGCCACCAGGCGGAGCCAAGCGAAGGTGCCGTTGGAATGTCGGAGAACACAATCGCTCCCTAATTAAGCGCCATCACAAAGTGGCGTAAAACGGAAGTGCGGAGAGGGCCATTCCTATCAGCCCACCGACCGGGCAAAGAGGACCTTCGCAGCGTGGGGGTGGCCGAAGCAGCTATACATCCGAGAGGAGCATGAAAAGCCTCGGGAAGCACGTTTCGAAAGCACCGGAGCGCTGCATTATGGGTAAAAGAAAAAAAAGAGAGAGATACCCCAGAGAGTGAGGCCCCTCGGGGGGGAAGAGAAGAGCTCCTGTGGTCAGCCGAGCAGAAAAACACAATTATCCTTTATTTCATCTCCAGCCGTTGTCTAAAAGAGTCAGCGGGACCCAAGTGCAGGAGAACAGAGGATGGAGGAAGGAAAAACTGACCGAATGGCGGGGGGCCGACAGACGGATGGAAAGATGGAGAGGGGGACCAGCCGACGGGGGATGGGAAAGACCACAGGAGACGATAGATACGGCGTCAGCAATCTGTACGGCTGTTTAAAAATCGATACCGATTTACCTTCGAATGATAAGGTGAGGAAGACATTTAGTAGGAACAACAACTGAGCAACAATGGGAAATTAAATTCGAAAGGTTTGTTAAATTCCCAGGGCAACATCTAATGACTTTTATAATGCTTAGGAAAAAAAAAGAAAATCCACAGAATGAGGTCACTATAAAAACGGAGAACTAGTGAGGCAGATGTCGACAAATCAGAGTGGAAAAAGCTCCCGTTTGCCCTTAAGTGGAAGGCAGACAGGTGATAGATCTATGGAATGGTACCAAGGGACACATCACGGTCACTCGCGGGACTCCGGAAAGTTCTTCAGCGAGAAGAGGCGTAATTGCCCAAGGAAGTTCACTCCTCAGAGAAGAACACCAATAGCTCATAAAACAGTGCCAAAATGGCAAGATGATCTCTTTTATGCATCTAAGAATCTGCCCAATCCCATAATGCATAGTTACTGTTGCTGTTCAGTTTATTGGTTTAAATAAGATTTGCCAGTATGTTTTGTGAGACTCCTTTGATTCGAAAGCCATGGCTTCCAATCCTCCTCCAGGGCACACCCCCACCCCCACCCCAGCCACTGGGGTACGGTTTCTTCCTGCTGCCCGGGCAAACTCTCCTTGATGGCTACAGTCCCCGGTGGAGATGTCAGCGTCTCTCAAGCTGACCACTTGATGCCCCCTGTCTGTCGCTGTAGATCACCGTGCAGCCATGTGGGGGGTGGAGGGAGGGGGAGGTTTTAAGGCTGCCGGTGTTGCTCCAGTAAAATATCCAGTTGTAAAAAAAAATGTCTTTAAAAGGCATTAAACTAAACAGCTTAAAATCCATTTAAAAACATAAAATGCAGGCAGTTAAATGCAGATCTACACCCCAGCGGGTGGTGGGATGCCCGGCCAGAGTCGGGGGGGGGGGGGGGGGTTCCATAGGGCCAGCCGCTTTGCCCCCCCTCCCACTCAGCGGGGCGCTGTCTTTATCCAGGTCAGGGTCTATTTTGGAAGCAATAAGCATGTGTTTGCATTTTTAATGAAACGTCAGTGCCTCGACCTCTCTTGGAGAAGCTCCACGCACAGACACCACAGGGGGCTGGTAAACACATCCCCCTGACACGGGCTAGCCGCTCCAGCCTGTCCGCACAAACCCCGACAGGCCACCGGGGGTGCTAAACACCCGGCCATGTCAGGTTACACATTACCAAACCCTGGAAGTGGCTCTTGGTGATTGGACGCAGCCCCTTTAAGACAGGTGTTATTTTTACGACGTGGGCCCAGGGCAGAGCTGCTGGCCGCCCTCAGGCTGACCGACTGGGGGCGGAATGGGGGCACCGTTTCGCTGCTAACTTCAGCTCCAGCAGCACTTACGCTTCTTCCGGACTTTGTGAAGGGGTGTCTGGCCGGTCGACCGGCTCCAGACTCCCAGCAGGGCCCTCAGCTATAAATACTACAGTTTCGGTATTCGCTGCTCCACTCACACTCTTAACGTTATGCAGACGTCACCCGCCGTGACACCCTTACAGCTCTGTTGTGTATGATAGGCCTTAAGTGCATCTGGGCGATGCTGCCAATGCTGAATTCAGTGGAACCTCGGTCACAGTGGAACCCCGGTTCTCGGTGCGGAGGCTGCATTCCTCAAAGCCGGGTCGCTGTTCCACCTGTACGCCTCCTACGGCCAGAAGCAGAGACGTTAGCGATGACGGGCCTCACCTAAAACATGGGACAGCTGCAAAGGTCCAACTGCAAGAGCGACAGATTAATCTCTGACTAAACTTGCTGACACCATGGGGGTCTGCTAGCCACCACCACCTCTAGCGTTCAATCCGGCACAGGGCATGCTGAGTTTGTACAGGCCTCCATGGTTCCTCAGAGGGAAGGTGTGGGGGGTTGGGCAGGGGGGATCCTGCCCCACCTCGATCAGCAGAATCTGCCAAGGGGGACTTCATCCCCACTAAAATTTATTTCTGGCTACAGCCCTGATTAGGGTCAACGAAAGGCTAAATGCAGCCCTGACTGGGCGTGAGGGTGAAAAATCAAAGGTGAGGAGGGGGAGACGTAAGAAGGAAGATTAAAAATAGATGCATAAAATTTGCATTTTAACTCCCACCCCCTCCCAGCTCCCAGTCTGGCGTGAGACTTGATGTTCCCTGCGCCCCCCCCACCAATCCAGGAACAGAGAGACAGCTGCCAGGCCCCTCCTTTATCACACAGCGAGAACGCCAGCTGTACTCCGCCCCCGGTCACACCGCGAGACTCCACACACCCTTCTTCAGAAAATTTCCACTTTCAAACAAAAAAGTAGTTCCCTTCCTTCACACTCCTGTAAAGAAAAAAAATCGGAAAAAGTTCATAATAATCTGTCCTCCCCTCCAGTGAGGTACGTGGGTCTGTTTTAGAGAAACAGCAGAGTATCAGCACGCCAACATATAAAACAGTGTAATCGTTACATCCCATCCCAAAACCCCATTGGGGGTGGGGGCACTTCACCTCTCATCTGCTGATCCTGAAACACCCCCAGCTACTGTAATGCTATAATGGACCCTTACTGAAATCAAGGGGGAAAAAACATAGATAAGAGGAGGCTGGTTTTCAGAGTGACATCTGACTTTCGCAACTCGAGGGTCGATCCGCACTGCCCTCCCACCAGCGACGGTATTAGCGCGGCTGCCGAGAGCCAGGAGACGGGATATCAAGGCCCACTCTTCTGTTGAAAGACACAAAATGGTGGCGTTTATGCTGACTGACAGCTACGGAGAGGATCACGCCAGGGACCGCAAGCCCCCGAAGCCTCGCGCACTTCATCATGAAGCGTGATGGAGCGCAGATATGCGGGACACGGGATTAACGGATGTTTCTACATCTGTCTTCATCAGAGGTTCATTAAGCACGTTAAGCACAAGGAGATATGTAATTGTTTCCATTGTTGTGGTTGGTGTTTGAAATTAGCCGGGCTCAATAGCCAGGCTGATTGGTTTCCTCACCTACAGAAGCTGTACCCAAAGCGACAGGGTCATCCATAGCTTCCATACCTACACACGCGTTAAAACACGCTCGCTCCCCTTTTTGCGGTGGGAGATGCACATGCAAAGGACACGTATGACGACATGACACATGGGCACTCTACGAGAACATGAGCCTATTGCCGAATCCAATCATGGCGATAGGTCAACTTGTGTTTCATTTTACTGTCTGGCCATAATGACGTAACACAGCAAAAGAGAAATGATCACATCCATCAATCCATCCATTCATCTGTCATCCATCAGTCAATTCAATGTTCAGCCATCTGTCAACCCATCCATCCATCCATCCATCCATCCATCATCTGTCAATTATTCCCTTCATCTGTGTCAATCCATCATCTATCCATCCATACATCCATCATCTGTCAATCCATCCCTTCATCTGTGTTAATCTGTCATCCATCCATCCATCCATCCGTGCATCTGCCAATTTATCCATTCATCGGTCTGTCTACCCATCCATCCATTCATCCATCCATTTTTGTCCATCCATCTATCCTCAAACCTGCAGAGGATCAGTATGAAAACAAACCCATTTATAAAATTTACATTTATTACATTTAACAGTCACATCCAAAGTTCTGCCATTTCGCCCATTAATGTTTATGAATATTATATCATCGGATGCATTTTCTTATTCTCTATTCAGGAAAAAAAGAAGACAACCATTCCATTAGCTATTTCCATCTTCTGCATGTGAACATGACCATCATAGCCAGAAGGCGAAGCTTTATGAGCGAAACGGTATGAAAATGAGCCGCATCTGCAGACAGAATTAGAGAAATGTACCGTGTAGTTCAACGATTGGGAGGTTTCCCTTTCTACGGCAAGAATGGCCTTGGAACGCCAAGTCGAACGGAGTCGGGAATGAGTCTTTTATCCTGCACAAACATGGCACATGTGAACAATCCTGGCTGCGAGGAAGCAACTGAATCTGATCCAGTGGCCGCAGCCCCAGTCTGGAAGTGACTGCTTCTGTCTGCTGGTTGAATGATTAGACTAAATTCCCTGAAATGCTAGGCGTAACGATAAATTTACCTACTCCGGGTTTTCTGAAAGGGCATTTCAGAAAGGGCTCGGGCCAAGTTGCCCGTGTCCCTGACCTGGAGCACCAATGGAACAGAACCATATCCTGGCAGTAGAATGAGCGCCGCTATTACTGCCATATTTAAACATGCGACATTCAAAACAGGAGCTACATTTTACGAAGTATAATTACATCATTAATGTGTCGTTAACGTATAGTTACCTTAGTAGTAATGTTTATAAATGTTAGAAAATTAAACACATACTTCAGACGGGCCTGCAAGGGAGCCACACTCGATGCCCGAATGGGTAATAGCGGCTTTATTAAATTCAATCATTAATAATTAGTGGTTCTGATGTCGTTATGGTAAAGACCTGCTTTCACAGCTCGGATTCCAGGAGGCTTTGTGCACTGCGGAACAGGACAAGCCGCTGTCACTCATCCTGGGCCGCCCAGTGACGCATCTGCGGTGACAATGTGGGACGGAGTTTCTCTTGGCCGGTTGCCCTATGCCCCTGGTGGCCCATTTTACTGCCGCAGTCTTCATGATCTGATACCACTTCGATACCCAGAAATAGAATGGGATGAAAATTGGCCCTGGACTTTGGGGTCCCTAATGGTAAATTTTGCTGATGGGGAGGGGATTCCCCGATTTTACTGACCCTTAAGGAGATTCAGCATGAACATTTTCCTTATGAGCGATATGGCCCATAAGTTTGCGATATGGCCAGTCCAGCCCTGCTGATACGCAGTGACCTTTATTTACATGTAAACCTGTCGATACGTCGTGGGCTCGACTGTAAAACGTTCTACCGTCGGCTCATGACTCATTTTAATTGCTCTCATAGCAGCAGCAGAGACAGAGATGACCTTATGCGTATCGATTCGTCTGGGCTTATCTTCTGTCGACGGGCCTAATTCGGACCCGACACTGCTGCTCACTCTCAATGCAGACAGGGAGACACAGAGGTGGCGGGGGGGGGGGGGGGCACTCAGGACGTCAGTCAGTGGGGGGACACCCCGGTTGGTGTGCGACTCCTAATGCGGCATGTAAAACGCTGTGATTTAATAATCAACCGCTTCGCCACACAGGCCGGACCGACGGGACTGGAGCTTGCAGCACGGGGACATAAATACCTCCGCTGGCATCAGGCCATGGAGACACTGTGTAACGCGCAGGACTCCCCTCTACCCCCGAGGGTCTGGACTAAAGGGCATTTGCAGAGACGTCAGCACTGTTTCCCTGAGAACCATGTGCATCCAGGATCAGGATATTGGGAGTGGGCTAAGTTAAAATTCTAAATTTCTCTCCACGAAATTCCTCTACCTATATATAGTTTAATTGACCAAAAGATATATACACTGGAGAATCAATCAATCAATCAATCAATCAATCAATCAACCAATCAATCAAATCTATCTATCTATCTATCTATCTATCTATCTATCTATCTATCTATCTATCTATCTATCTATCTAATCTCCTTATTATTCAAATATCCTGATTTCCAGGCTATTCTATTTCTGTGTTGTGCACTTTTTTGTTTGCATACAATTTCAATACTTGTGCCACAAACTACGAATTCATTGTTTTTTCTGTACATGGTGAATAAAAGGAATCTGATGGTATGTATTTCTCTGTACTATGCATACTGTCTTCGCACTTCGTGCGTTTGGCACATTGTGTGTTTGTTCGTTAAAAACAAAATGTGTGCATCACACAAATATGCATATAAAACGTAGATACATCTGTGCATGTGTACATTTGGGTAGCTCCTCTACTCTCAGACATTCTGTATGAATATTAAAAAGTTAATAATGAGAAGGTGAATCATGGCTCTGGTGAGACCCCCCCGCTGATAATGGGATCCACATTATTCCCGTTGCTTGCACACCCATTTAAAGTTCAGGAAGAACTCTGAAAGACAAAATCAAACAGCAGGACCAGAAAAGGCCGCTGGACCTTTAGAAGTAAACACTGCCTGTCTCTTTAAGGAATACTGTGTATCTCCCCACGATACCACATTTTGATATTTACCAAAGCAGAAGCAGAAGTCATGTCACAGAAATCGTTGAACAGTTTCACATGAAGGAAATCTAATTAATGTCATGTGTTTCATCTCCTGTGTTGGTTCTCACCCACGTATTACTAAAGCATCAGAAAGCAACAAATGTAGTTGTTTTTTTTTTTATATATATTTTACATCTTAAACCTTAACTGATTGCTTTAAATTAAATCCAATATGGAGACTCACCAAATGGATAACTAGGGCAGAGAGATTTTTGGCTAAAAAAATGCTTATCGCCCATAATTAAACCATAATAAAACCATGACATTTTAAAGTAATGAATTTCCTTTTTCTGTTTGTATATTCAATCATTTGCAATGCATTATGGGAGGGCTGCTGGAACGTGCTAGTCCAAGCCACTCGCTTCTGTGCTGTCCGTGCCGGATGCCAACTGTTGTCAGCCAGTGACCCGCAGGTGCCTGACAAACCAGCAGAACCAGATCCTCGGCTAATTATTCTGGTCCGGATAACGTCCATTTGTTTCACCACAACAGGACACCTGGTTCACAAATAATACAGATGTGGGCAGTGTCCAGCTCCACCGCAAGCCACAGTGGGATCCGAAATACAGACTTTATTTTGTCTTTTCACATGAGCCCCAATGTATTGCAACTGGTAATATGGGCCAACTCAGCCGAATCCCCACCAGTTTCAGCACACACAATTACTGTAAGATACTGGGGTTTTCCCAGTTTGCCATCTGATCCGGTTCAGTTCCGCCTGGAGATTCCAGGGAAGCAGACCATCCAGGTGTGATGGAAATAGGCGTCTTAACGATGTCGGTCAGAGTAGGATTCAGGAATCCCCATCGATAGGATTTGGGCAAAGCTCCTATGTAGCCACATGTCTTCCATAACCGTTAATCCGGCACGGCAAGGGGGCACCCTGGATTGGAGGAGGTCCATTGCATGTGTAAATTAACTAATGAAGACAACACATTTTCTGGAAAAACGTGAACAAAATCTAAACAGGAAACCGCTGCTTCCTGCCATGGTTCCCAGCCTTCCGGTCAGTACAGGCTTCCGTCCACCCTGCCTGCAAGAATTCTGAGATCACCCTCCGCTGCTGTAATTTACTTGAACGGGGACTGCTGGCGTGCGGTCCCCAGGTGACGCTGCACACCGGAATGGGGGGGGGGGCTGTAAATCATGCCAGCGTGAGGCACTGACAGCACCGAATGCAACCCCCCCCCACCCAGCAAATGGACAGCAGTGGAAAAACAATAAGATAGAGCCCCCTTATGCTAAGCGGTCCGCTGGCGTGGAAGATGGTGCGCGATGCGATGCGATGACATCACCTGCTCTGCCCCATATGGCGCAGGGAACATGAGTAATAATGGGCCTCATAAAACCCATTTTTATTTAATTACCTGCACATATGAACGATCTGTTTGTCATGCAGGAAAGCTCCGTATCGCGACGACTGTAATCAATGTGTGCCGGTTAGTCATTCACGCAGGCCCTGCTTGGATCCAGTTATTACTTATAAAAAGCGCCTAAAATATTGCAGACGACGTGCAGGTTTGCTATGCTTAATGTTTTCATGGGCTGTGCCTGTGGACGCCTCCCGGCATGTCATCTGCGATTGGTCCGATTTTGGGCTTAGGTGGAGTTAGTGCTGACAATAGGGACAGGAGAGGATCCGGAATTAGCCATGGTGACATTACTGAGAAACGCACATGATTTGACACAGCGGCTGAGAATGAGCAGCAGGCGCACTAAACAACAAAAGACATCAAACTGGGCAGAAGCTTCTGTAGCTCAACAAGCATGTATACAGTATTGTGTACAAACCAAAGATCAATGAAGGCACATAAACTGGAACCAAGTTCATTTGAATAAAAATGGGAATGAATGAAAGAAAATGGGTGAAGGTCACAACCTGTAGTCACCTGACCTTCCCACCCAGGAGGCATGATTTCATTGTGCTTCTGCTTTTAGCTAGCTGGGCCCAGCCGAGATGTATAAGCCTATGCTGGAGTTAACCCAATGCTGCCCATCCCCGATCCAGCATCCAGGGGGCGCTTCTGTCATCTCATCCTCTGCGTGAGGGACTGGCTGCCAAATCAATATGTTCTGTCTTCACACATATGGGACCGTGTGACCACAATGATGGCTCACTCACCCAACAGACATGTCCAGACAAACATGCCAGCGGGATAAGGAAAATAATACTAAATCCTGCCAAGCATGTAGTATCTTTCATGGTTTGCATAGTATCTTCGGTCTCCAGCCAATCAACTGAAAACCAAGTAGATTCTGACCAATAACACACGTCGGAAACCTTGCATTACTTCAGTCAATCCAGCGGAAAGACCATGCAGATTCTGATCAATCATACGGAACGGAATCTTTCCATTACTTCAGCCAATCCAGAAGAAGACAGGTACTGATCAATAATACACAGCGGAATCCTTGAGGTACTTCAGTCAATCCAGAGGAAAGACCATGCAGATTTCGCGTAATAATATCCATAAGAATCCATTTAGTGTTGGGGACCAGAATGATGTGACCCACTGGCAGCAGAGGGTGTCTCTGAGTGAAATGAGGGAACAGCAGCCATCACGGGGTCGTGACCTCTGCCCTGCCCAGCAAGCTATAGATCAGTCTATACACATGGCAAGGAAGGGGAGGGTTAGGGTCAAGGCATCTGCAGAGCTTCAGCAAATATTCAGCAAAAAGCGCTGCATTGGAAAAATAAATCTCACATAAGTGCAACAAATTCAACAATTTAGATCATTTTGTCATTAAAAATATTTTAGCCATTGAAATGGGTATTTTTTCTTTCCCGGTGCTGAATGCAGGGTAACAGGCTAATTTAACAAATCTGGTAAATTTCTGCTCCCTAATTCTGAGCTTATTATCGCATTCCTCTCATTTGCATATTAATTGGTGTACTATCACTCCGCCGCGGCGTCCGAATCCACTGGCGCCCGTCAGCCCCCATCAGTAGGTGCATTGAGAGCCCATGACACCGGCCCCCTATTCAGCAGTACGCCTGCATTCATTCACCCTTTATCCCATTAAATACCACATCTTAATGTTTAATAACACCAAACCCCGCTGCTGGTGCAAGCGCAAAATTTCTCCTCTTTTCTTTTCATGTACACTATATAATTTTATATATACTTCAAAGGTCAGACCTAATACTATTAAGATTGCAGGATTAAGATGTAAAGCTTTTATACCTGTGTTGTGTGAGGATGGTTATGAATCTTTATTGAAAAGTGCACAAAAATTAGTCTTTAGTTAGAAGGTTGTCTGGCAACACGACTATAATGATTATAAGTCAAACCAGACAGGTTACAGGTTAATTTCTTTAAAATCTTATACCTGTTAAAACGTTAACATGTATATCATAAATATTTATGTTAGCATAAGTACTGATGTTATCTACAGCCTTTAATGTTACTTCTCTGCATGGTCACTTTGCTGCTCACAGTGTTTCACTCTGTGCAAGTATGCTGTAAAAAAAGAGTATGTTGTGAACTCTACATGCACCTTATTGCGATATTTCACTATGACACTTTGACACTTACTGCTGTGATCCACCTTATATATCCTGTGTGTTGGTGTCTCGTAGTTTGTACATACTATACAGCTCGTGTTATCGTAATGTTGCACCCTACATTGTCAGCTTATTGTATTGTTGCAGTACGTGTTGGCGTGTTGCTTGTTACAGTCTGCAAGAAGCCATTCAGGTAAGAATGTCTTTGTACTTTGTACCAGTATACTGTATATATGACAATAAAGCTTTGAACTTGAATAAAATATTTTAAATGATCCAGGACTTACTGCTGATGCATCGATTTTTTAATATATTTTGAGCTACGCAACATATACCCGTGTTCTAAAAGTAATGGATCTTTTCTGCTCTTTAAAAGATTCACAGCCATTGTAAACAATATAAGCACATTTGGATTATGTAGCTGACATTAAGAGATTCTTTGATGCTAAGTCTGTCTTTTTAAATGTCTTACATTATTCCACCTGCTTGTCCCTGGTCCTCGTACAACTGGAAATCCTTTCCCCTGTGCATTGGCTGGCCGTGAAATTGGAGCAGTTTCAGTGGTGCTGTTCTCCTGATCAGGCCAACACAGCCACCGAAAACTTGGGGATTTTACTAGTGACTATAGAACAATATTTGTGCACCTTTGACTTCCAACATTCATCTCTGTTTGTTTACTTCTCCCCGAGCGTGAAAAGTTTTATACGCTTCCGAAATTAGTCAAGAGTACGATAATACCAACATAGATGCTGTGTTCATTCACGCACTAGCGTGGCCTTCAGTGGGGGTGGGGGTTCAGCATGCTCTTACGTTCCCTTTCTGTTGTCTGGCTAAAGCCTTTATCCGGGACGGCTTACAATTTCACTGCAGAAAGTCCCGTCAAGGTTGAAGCAGGACAAAGGGCCCCCTTCTGCGATTCGACCATCCGTATACAATTGAGCACCCTCAACCACTATGCTAGCCAGTAAGCCGCCTGACTCTTTGCACATATAATGCTCCTATAAGAATATCATAAAGCTGCTTCACGCCCATGGAGGATGAGAACTGGTTTCAGCTTAGGGCCACAGCTCATGGATGGACCAGACTGGAATTCCACACTGTGAGGCTGACAGATTTTATAAGAAGAACCCAGAATCGGTCATGGATCCACCAGCCAGGCGGTGTCATGTGACAGTGTCATGTGACAGTGTCATGTGACAGTGTCATGTGACGAGTCATGTGATGATGGTTAAGAGGAGAATGCTCATAGACCCTCAGCACGGACAGACCATACCAAATGAGGAACACACTCCACAAAGAAACCCACAATATATCAATATGCGGGATGGAATTTAAAGACTAATCTGGGGAGTATATCTACTGGCACGCGGTAGCGAGTAAATACAGATGGCACGCCATGCTAGGCATTACTGTAAGCCTGAGCTTGAGGGCTCTGCTTCCCAGAATTACTGGGCTGTGTGTCCCACAGACAGGTGCGTGACTGCATCCACTGACGGCTTCATGATGGAGCAGATCGAACATGAGTGACAGATCAGCGAATGGATGCGGTCGGGTTAGGATGAGCATGTAGGTGGGGTTAGGCATGGGTGGAGACATGGCAGGGTTAAACATGGGAGGAAAAGGGGTGGAGCTAATCTTGGGTGGAGACAAGGCAGAGTTAAGCACAGAGGGAAAGGGTGGAGAAAAGGTGGGGTTAAATCACAGACTAAAGGGACGGGGCTAATCTTGAGAGAAGACAAGGTTGGGTTAAGCACAGAAACAACAGGGAAGGACACCACAAACAGCAGATCCCATCTTGCAAACATCCAGTCAGCACAAGCCCTGGTCAGCCATCTGGCTGCCCTATTAATATTCCATCTTCTGCATGCACTCTAACTCTAACCCTTCTGTTATTTGCCCCCTGAAAGTGCTTTTGGTGCTACCTGGAATGACAGTGCAGATCCTGCCGCTTTC
Organism: Brienomyrus brachyistius; assembly: GCF_023856365.1. Classification (NCBI taxonomy): domain Eukaryota; kingdom Metazoa; phylum Chordata; class Actinopteri; order Osteoglossiformes; family Mormyridae; genus Brienomyrus; species Brienomyrus brachyistius. The sequence continues at coordinate 7,040,260 of NC_064547.1, read as the reverse complement.
GCGACACCAAATAAACTCTTCAGTGTGAGAGAGAGAGATTCCGCCTGTAGACAGTTTACGTTCTCAGCGAAGGCTCCCGCCGTCGAATCGCTCCGCAGCTGCGTCTGCTTGTGCTACACTGCAAATTAGTATGTGAGGCACATCTGCAAGGCACCGGCGAAGTTTACAGGAATGGCGGATGCTGTAGGAAGGCTCAGCAAATGATTTATGACCGGAAAACTGCGAGAAACGATCTGAAAGTCCTCCTGTCCGCTTTTATTTCACAAAGTAAAACTTTACACGGACAGTTTATATCATACAGAAGGTTCACGGGTCATGAAAAAGCCTCACTCCCCATTGGCTGTGCTGCATTCGGATAATAAATTATGGAGGACCAGTAAGTGTGGAAATAAAGCACGTCCTGCCGTGGTTCCTGTGAATCACTCGGGTTCTGCTTCCCTTCATTTGTTTGGAGCCCCGTGTTACTGCCGTACCTCACCCACACAAAATCCTGTGTCACCTCTGTATCGCACCCTTCACAAAGCCCCATGTCAACTCTCTGTCTCACCACTCACAAAGTGTCACCTCTGTCATCACAAAGTCCTCCTGGGACTTGAACCCACAACCTTCCGCTCACAGTTGCCGTATCTTAACCCTCAGTGTTCATGTGGCTCCTAGTTACTTCTAAACTCATTAAAACCATCTGCATGCTTAAAACAAACCTACCTTCCAATATTTCTCAGCTACCTATCAAGTTAAACAGCTGAATGCAGCTTTTGCATCCCCGAGTTAGTCGTGTTTATCGTGTCTCAAGGCACAAAATACAGCTCATTGGTCATGGACAGCATATCTTTCAGTCCAATGAAAGCTGTCACTCAGAGGCAGCCTGAATAGGCGCCCACTGTCTCAGCTCCAAGCCTGTCCTTTTATAAAGTCATTTACATGCATTTGGACATTTGTGCTCCGTGACCCCCTCCTGGCCTCATGTGGGGGAAAGGGGGGTGGCCTGAACTTTTTTTCATCCCAAAGTCAGCCAAGTAAATGCGAAACATAATTAACTTTTTGAAAACGAATCTTCGAACCTTCCTTTTAGCTGTCACTGTCAAAGCCTAAATGGACAGGGCCCGCAATGCCCGGAGTGGCCCCCGGGGGCAGCACTGAGCCGGTTTCGTTTCCCTCAGCCGGTGCCAGTCACTTGTGCGAGCTAGAACACAGGTGCTGTCCTCTGGGGAGTTTAATTCGCCTCCCTGCTGAAACACCGGCAGACCAGCTCCTCCCATGCCAAGACAGAGCCTCTGGTGCAGGGGTCACCAACCTTTTTGAAACTGAGAGCTACTTCACGGGTACTGAGCCATACGAAGGGCTACCATTTTGAAACACCATCCTAAACTCATCTAAACTTGTATAATAAATATGTTTTAAATGCCTTTTTTTTAGTTATTGTCATTTTCAAGTCTATATAAATGCAAATGTGATTAAAGAAGAATAGCAGCAGGATAAAATTCAAGTTTAGACGCTGCTCACTGGCGAGTTGTGCTATTTTTAGAACAGGTCCGCGGGCGACTCATGTGGCCCTTGGGGGCATCCTGGTTGGTGACCCCTGGTCTGGTGGCACCAGAAGCTTCAGGACATCTTCCAGCAGCCAACCCCTGCCCCCCCCCACCCCCCGCGCCTCCCCACCCTCCTGGACAAGACTGCCCACAAACTCATTCCTATTGGGCAGGGCTAGGGAACCTGATCCATGGAGAGGTGTGGGTGTGAGTTTTAGGGATGGCTAATAACACTGTGTGCCCAGAACTGGAGTTGAGAGCCGCTGCTGTACTACTGGCTGATTGAGAGGTCATCCCAAATCCCAAAGACCCACACCGGCCCTCCATTTAACAGCTTCCCCCCCCCGCTATAGGGAAACAGTCTCCCTGGCCATAGTCCTGTTCCCGGCGCACTTAAGCTCCCCAGGATGATCTGTGGCCCATCCCTGAGCCTTTCTGACATGCTCTTCATTCTACTTGAGGACACAAACAGGCATTACTTACGAGCCAGTAGCCGTGCATTCACTCGCTCACGGGGGGAAGACTAGGAGGGCCGAACGGGCCGCCGAACCTTTAGCGACCAACTCAGCTGTCCCTAATGTGAAGGAACTATCTCCTAACTTCAGGCTAATTTATTATGGAATTCACAAGAAGATTCTATAGGTTTCCAAGTGTCTTTAGTGACAGTGCCAGAAATGCGAACGCAGGTTCCCAAAGGTTCCGCTAATATACACCTTTGCTCTCTGCGGCCTGAAGTGGTTATTTAAGCCTTTGGGGCTGGAAAAAGTCATACTTTGTAAAGAATTGTTAGCTTTGGTCGCCAGGGGAAACTGAAGGAGGCGGGGGGGAGAGTGCAGGGGGCAGTGGGGCTGGGGGAGGGGGCACGTACCTGATGCTGCTCATGCTGCCACCGGCGTCGGAGCCCAGCTTACATCGCTCCAGCTGGCTCGCCACGATGTGCCGCTCCGCCTCCAGCTCACGGGTCAGTCGCTCGAACTGCAGCTCCTGTGGAGAGGAATTGGCAATGATCAGCAGGGGAGTGTGGGCGGGGCTAAAACAGGCAGGCCAACTAAGGGCGGAAATAACCTGCGTTGGACTGGAGGGGGCGTGGCTAAGATATGTGGGGTTGCCTGAGGCGGAGCTAAGATAGGTGGGACTCCACGGCACAGGGGGTGGAGCCCCTCTAGGCAGGACTGCAGGGGGTGGGGGCGCGGATGGGGAGAGCACCAGCGCATCGTACTTTTTTATTTGCACATGAAATAGATTATTTTCCTTATATGCTATTTAGATCTTGAAGTTTTAAAAAACTCATGTTTGACATTAATGCAAAGTTTTGTATGGTACAAGATTATTACATGCAGGGGCAGTTCTGGGTGGGGGGGGGGGGCAGTCCCCCCATGACAAAATGCATCCGCCTCCCCCAGCCCCGCTAAAAATGTATGATACTTGGGTCTGAAATAAATGTTTTATTATTACAATTATTATTTATATATGTAGGGTGGCATGGTGGTGCAGTGGTTAGCACTGTTGCCTCACACCTCTGGGACCAGGGTTTGAGTCTCCGCCTGGGTCGCATGTGTGTGGAGTTTGCATGTTCTCCCCATGTCGTCATGGGGTTTCCTCTGGGTACTCCGGTTTCCCCCCACAGTCCAAAAATGTGCTGAGGCTAATTGGAGTTACTAAATTGCCCGTAGGTGTGCATGTGTGGGTGAACGGTGTGTGAGTGTGCCCTGTGATGGGCTGGCCCCTCATCCAGAGTTGTTCCCTGCCTCGTGCCCATTGCTTCCGGGATAGGCTCCGGACCCCCCGCGACCCAGTAGGATAAGAGGTTTGGAAAATGGATGGATGGATAGATTTATATATGTGGGCAAAAAATTTCGTAACAGGCTAAACACAAACGAGCACATTTTCTTGGCGAACTCTTAACGTGGGTACGGCGGGTGGTTGAGTTGCATCAGTTGGTGAAAAGCAAAGTTAACTGCAGAAAAAAATAATCAAGCTTGTGGAAGCAAGACAGTCCAAACAAGAATTCAGTTACATATTTGTAAAAACTGTAAAATGTAACTTCCACAGAACAACTGGCCCCAGTCTGCCCCCCGGCTGAAATGATGTAGAACCTACGCTGATCACATGCTTTATGCTTCATCCTGATCTGATACGGCAAACATCATTTTATGTACACGTATATTTCTATTAGGAAGTTCATAATCTGTATGGAGTTAGTTGTTACCATGCAAGTTTAACAATGCAACAATGACATATATTATTCATAAGACTATGTAAGTATTGAGATTCCTATGTACGACTGAAATTAGTATGTGTTCGACACTTCATATTTAATTTAACAGCACAGTCAGATTCATATGCATGTTTTATCTTTATTCCAGACAGTCTATAAATTATGGATTTAAGGTTAATGACGAGATTCATATTCTGCGTTTAGGGCAGCAAATAGCGGCTAACGATTCTCCTAAGGTCTTGTCACCCTTAATAACTAATCGAAAATGTTGAAGTGACCCCTTCTAAATGAGTTCTGGAAATTAAAGAAAACCAAAAGTAAAATACACTTGCTGTTTATTTCATGTTAGAATTATCATTTTCATAATGGACCGACAATGCATGTGAAACCGAAGTCGATGTTTGGGAAATCCATAGATGCACAGTATTAAGATATTAAGATTAAGTTAAGACTTAACAAGAAAAAACTTGAAGCATCAGATGCCCAAACGAGGTTAAAAACCTAAAAGCCCCATATCAATGTTAGGTATGAAAACATAATCGACCTTAAATTCCAGGTCAACAGTAATATATCCAATGAAATGTTTAACAAATCAACTTGTGATGGCAATTAAAGGACACTAGGCAGGCAATAATTCTGATTTTACTCGCTACACAAAGCAATTTGCCATTTATATGAGCTTAGAGAGGACTGCCAAGCAGAAGCCACTTAGAGCTGATCTGTGCATAGATACAGGCCTATACGGCACACAATACCAGTCATTTAAAGTTAACTGCTCGCAATATGACGTGACTGAAATGACAACGCTTACCCCTAGGGGAGCGACGGTCCTTGCTGGGGTAACCTGGCCCTCAGTTCAGAAGAAGGCGTGGTGTTCCCCTTTGGGACGGGGACCACATACCCTGGACCCGGATACCGTTAACGACACAATCTCACTTCTGCAGGATTGTGAGCCGGTTGCTGGGCAACCAGGCACCCAACCCGCGCGCCGGCTGGTCCCGCAAGCCTGAATCTCTCTTCCAAAGCGCTGAACTATAACCCAGACAAGCGAGGCTCGAGTCAAGGAATGAGGAATGAGGAATCCATTCAGGCCAAGGCCTGGCATTTCGTCATGGCGTACTTGGTTTAATAACGGGCAGCCTGAGACAGATCGATGCAGAGCACTCAGCTCAGGACTGTGTGGCCCGTACCGACATGCAGTGGGTATCGATCTCTTCTCGCCCCATCCCGGGTGCCTCTCCACAGAACCGTGTACCCATCGCCCTCCCCGCCCTCCACTACAAACTCTGCAGACATAAAAAGCTGTCCGGTCAGCAAAACTTTGTGATGTGATCCCCCTCCCCCCTCCCCACCCTCAAGTCATACCTCATGAAATCTGGCCATTGTCCTGTCGTCGGTCACACAGATGATTCCGGAAGATCCTGAGCTGCGCCGTGTAGAGCAGAGAGGATGCTCACCACCTCTACATCTTAGTCTACAGATTATAGATGTGACAGCAAGTTTGGGCTTCTAATACAAACCGCTAAACGGTGCCTAAAAAAAGTCTAACTCCATCCGAAAAGAAAGACACCTGTTTGAAGGTAGGATATGATCCTGACCATTTACTGTACCTGCACACGCATCATACTCCAAACAAGGCACTGGGAAAGTACAGTCCAGTTTCTTCCAGTTTACCATCCCATGGTCCAGAGGGTCTTACTAAAAAAAGGGAAGAGAAAACTCCCTGTACTCATTAGGAGTGCTGTGAGCCCCACACTGACCGCCCTCACCGAGTGGAGAAGAGGACCTCCGCCAGCCACAAAGGTCTCCATGGCAACAGAGAACTTACGCCCCCCCCCCCAAGCATTATTTATGCAACATTTCATCACAAAAAGACCCTCCCACTGGCCTGCCCGCCAAAGCCAGCGGCTCCCCAATCACGCTTCTGTCTTTTACCCCCCCAATCCCTGCACCATCTGCGGCACCCCCCCCCAACACAGAAAGAGGAGAGGAGGGGTTAGAGGTGAAGGTACCCTCGGTGGAAACGGCATGTGTGCCTTATCACGGGATGTAGTGAAACGTTCAACGTTCGCGGTCCTGACAGGAGGATATGCCAAGCGTTTACTCACACGCACTTAATGGACACGCGCGAGTGTGGCAGAGTAAATAAGAAGAATCTGCTGGCATGCAGAAAGAATAATTACCGGTGTAAAGGCTGCCAAACCCCTGCATCCCTTCTGACTCAGCTCCTGACAGACACCCTCCCCATTTTATTTATTTTGCTGACGAGCTATAAACACACAAACAAAGCCCCCGTGCCTCCGTGACTGCGGATCTCCACGCCCCCAGTTTTTTGGGTTTTTTTTTTTTTTTTGGGAATCCTCTGAAAACGGTGGGTCATGTGGTATAAGCCTCTTACGGAAAACAACGAAAAGTGGTATTCGGAAGTTAGCGGGCTTAGCTGTCCGCCGAGAAGGGCGCTGAACTTTCCACAGCCAGACCGGGAAATAAAGTGCGATAGATAACGAAGCTAGCTAATTAAAGGTTACTGCCTCGTCTAACTTACACAGAGCCCTGGGCTCCTGCCCGGCCAACGCCAGCTCCTCCGGGAGGGAAAATCAACGGAGGGAGAACAAGTGCCCCTCTGTTCCTCTGCCGACGGGTGGAAGTCGGGTGGATGTGCCGGTATTGATGAGGGCTACAAAAAAAGCCCTGTCCCCAAACCCAGCAACAGGGCGACAGACGAACAGCAATGGACAGACCCACTGCCACACATGAAGACTCATCTTTGGTGTTCAGAAAAAACCCTCCGGTGCTTTGTGTCACTAAGGCCTGACACCACCCTCACATCCTATGAATGACTGAATGCCAAACTATAATAAAACTGATTTTTACAAACCAGTCCTGTATCGGTGGGCTCTGTAAAAAACTACATATTAAATGACTATGTCTTCACACAGCTTCCAAGGCGATTCCAAAGCAAAAAGGGCGATTTTCTGCACAATTAATGCATCATCATTTAAGTGTGGTTCAATCCTCAGCTACTGTTCGTATTTCTCCTGGAAACAACTTTTACAAGGTTAGTCTTCAATTAATCTATATGAGTAACCCTGCTAAGGTTAACCCAAGTCATGTAAAAGATGTGGTTGTTGTTTACTAACCAGTCTGCTTGACATGGCTTTAAATTCTGCACTTTTCTCTGAAATGAGAATTGAGGCGACGGATCCCGGTGGCACATGTTAACACTTAGACATCAAAGGGGCCACACAGTCAGGGACGGTCACACCTGTCCCCCCTCCTATCCCCATGCCTGTCTGCACACCCGTCCCTGCACCTGTCTGCACACCTGTCCCCACGGCTGTCCCAGTGCCTGTCCGCATGGCTGTCCCCGTGCCTGTCCGCATGGCTGTCCCCGTGCCTGTCCGCATGGCTGTCCCTGTGCCTGTTCCCATGCCTGTCCGCATGGCTGTCCCCGTGCCTGTCCGCATGGCTGTCCCTGTGCCTGTCCCCGTGCCTGTCCGCATGGCTGTCCCTGTGCCTGTCCCCGTGCCTGTCCCCGTGCCTGTCCGCATGGCTGTCCCTGTGCCTGTCCCTGTGCCTGTCCCCGTGCCTGTCCGCATGGCTGTCCCCGTGCCTGTCCGCATGGCTGTCCCTGTGCCTGTCCCTGTACCTGTCCCCATGCCTGTCCGCATGGCTGTCCCCGTGCCTGTCCACATGGCTGTCCCCGTGCCTGTCCGCATGGCTGTCCCTGTGCCTGTCCCTGTGCCTGTCCCCGTGCCTGTCCGCATGGCTGTCCCCGTGCCTGTCCGCATGGCTGTCCTCGCGCCTGTCCCTGTGCCTGTCCCCGTGCCTGTCCGCATGGCTGTCCCTGTGCCTGTCCCCGTGCCTGTCCCCGTGCCTGTCCGCATGGCTGTCCCCGTGCCTGTCCGCATGGCTGTCCCCGTGCCTGTCCCTGTCCCCGTGCCTGTCCGCATGGCTGTCCCCGTGCCTGTCCGCATGGCTGTCCCCGTGCCTGTCCGCATGGCTGTCCCTGTGCCTGTCCCCGTGCCTGTCCGCATGGCTGTCCCCGTGCCTGTCCGCATGGCTGTCCGCATGGCTGTCCCTGTGCCTGTCCCCGTGCCTGTCCGCATGGCTGTCCCTGTGCCTGTCCCCGTGCCTGTCCGCATGGCTGTCCCTGTGCCTGTCCCTGTGCCTGTCCCCGTGCCTGTCCGCATGGCTGTCCCTGTGCCTGTCCCTGTGCCTGTCCCCGTGCCTGTCCGCATGGCTGTCCCCGTGCCTGTCCGCATGGCTGTCCTCGCGCCTGTCCCTGTGCCTGTCCCCGTGCCTGTCCGCATGGCTGTCCCTGTGCCTGTCCCTGTGCCTGTCCCCGTGCCTGTCCGCACGGCTGTCCCCGTGCCTGTCCGCATGGCTGTCCTCGCACCTGTCCCTGTGCCTGTCCGCATGGCTGTCCCTGTGCCTGTCCCCGTGCCTGTCCGCATGGCTGTCCCCGTGCCTGTCCGCATGGCTGTCCCTGTGCCTGTCCCCGTGCCTGTCCGCACGGCTGTCCCTACGCCTGTCCACATGGTTGTCCCCGCACCTGTCCGCATGCTGTCCCCACGCCTGTCCACACAGCTGTCTGCACTGTCACTTCCGTTCACTCCGATCATGATTCCTGCCCATTTATTGCACCCAAAACTGACATGTGGGGTAGGGGCTGTGGGCGGGGTCATATCTGAGATAAGCTTCGGCCCGGACCCGGGTCCATTCCTGCACGCGTCCCCCACGGTGGCGGGTCACCGGAGACATGGCTCAGTTATTATCAGTAGGGGGCGCCCTCTGATGGTGGCGTTAAAGCACTGTCATATCCTGTGCCTAAGAACCACCTCAGGCTCTCTCACCTGCAGGCATGAGGCAACACAACCCCCCCTGCCACTTGAGACCACCTGGTCCACTACCTGCCTCCCTGCACCTCCCTGCTTGTGGAATTTTACCAAGGGAGGGTGGCTGATTGAACCGTCTGCCACACCCCCACAGACACCTTCCTTTCACAGATTCTTTCTTTTAATATATCCCATAATCCCGCCCATAGCCTGTCACTTTACAACTGTAGTGGAATAAAGAAGAAGTTCTTTTTGGGAAACCAGAAAGGTAAAGAAAGATTCATTTGGTTTTATCGATGCATATCTGATAGCTTGTTTTTATTACAGGATTTTATATGTACACAGGGGGGAATACAGTATACTGAGGAAAAAGTACTCAGAATCATTTAATACCAGGATCATAAAATGGATCCAGCAATACTGCTTGATGTTGCTAGTACTTTTGCATTTCAAATGAATGGATACCAACCTTAAATCAACATTTCTGATTCAGTTAAGATTAATTGGCTGTAGTAAAAATAAAAACTAATTCGGCTTACTTTTGATTAATTTATGAGGCTTTATATTTAAGGACGATTAATTTAGTCCAAACTAAATCCATCCAGCCACTGATCCAGTATTGGGTTGTGGGCTTAGAGCCTATCTCAGGTGGCACAAGGCTTGGACGCCCTAGACAGGATGCCAGCCCATCACAGGGCACATACCCATGCTCAGATTCTGAGCAATTTAATTCAGCAATCTGTATGTCTTTCCTTTATGGGACAAACCCAATGTACATGGATGAATCCCATGTGACATGGGGACAGCATGCAAACTTCAACACCACAGAGGTGCTAAGTGACAGTGTTAAACACTGAGAAAACACCATTCATTTATACAGACCATTTGGTTTAATCAGTGCCCCCTACAGTTGTGGGAGTGTAACAACCGTACCACAGAAATATTCAACATTCACTGATGTATGAATTGTTAAAAACCAATGTGTCTGAAGCCTACTGCTTCAGAATTAACCACCAACGGCCACAGAAATTTTACCAGATCAAAGGGCCAGAATAAATGTTTCAAGGCTACCTGCAAGTAACAAATATGTAGTTCGATTTGCTTGCATATTTAAATGTGTCTAGTCAGCAGAGTTGGGTAATTCAGGTCCAGAGGGTAGACCGGGATTTTGTTTCAACCATCCAGTTGAGTACTCTGTGACTCTTTATGTTCAACTGGTTGGTTGAAACAAAATCCCGGTCTGGATTTTTACTCTTTGTACCTGGATTACCCAACTCTGCTAGTCAGTTCCCTCACTTATATAAAGGCACACTACCTTAGACGTGAGTCTCTCCGAGTTAAGCGGAGGATGGACAGAGACATCTGGGACTTCCTAGGAAACTTGTATTTTAAATCAACACACAAAGACAGAAAAACTTAAGAATTACTGTTTTTGAACACTTTAGATTATTAACATTAAGGAGAATACAGTGGTTCCCACAGTTCCTGGGAAGGAGAAGAGCTATTCCCCTGGGGGGTAGAACTCTTGAAAATGATATTTATTCAGCCGGAATACATTCACCGCAAGGCTGCTGAAGCGCCCAGCAGAAAGTGGGCCTTTTCAAACGCACTCTGAATAGGACTGTTTTACTGCCGTTTGGCGACACTCCTGTCTGTTTGATCTCATTTGCATATCCTTGACCTGGGCAGTTTGCGTAACAATGCCAGCGGGGTTCAGTGTGGAGAGGACCTCGTGCATCGCAAACATCACCCCCCCTGGGGTGGGTCCCCTAGAGGACACATTGCATAATATGCAGAATAGGGGTTATTAACAATGGGGGGGACTCTCTTCTGACAGACTGCCGGGGCATTCGTTTGCACCCCGCTGGACTTACTTAATGCTGATCAATCACTCGGTTTCTGTGGAGGAGTACTTTTTTTAAGATGGTTTGTGTTAAAAAGTGGAAGTACTAAGTAACAAAACTCCCGGAGTGAGGCAAAAGGGACTGAAAGCAAAGCAAACGTCAAGGTAGCTATTGCTTGTACTGTGGACATTACCAATGAAAGCTCAAGTCGGATGCATCATCAGCCTGGGGCTAAGAACTGAATGAATCTGCGCGAACCCTGAATGATTTGTTTAGCTCAGATGTTTCAACCTCCATGCTCTGAGACTGAGAACCCAAGGACAGATTAGGTCTCTGAGAAAAGCCTCTGATGTCTTAAGATCCTAGAAATGCCGTCAGCTCAGGTAAAGCTTGTTTTATATTAAAAATGGTAGCATTGAACAGGAAGCAAGGCCAAAACGTGAGGCCTACAAATACACAGGCTGTTTGTAAAACAGCAGAGGGTCGTGTTGGTCAAGTCAGGGTTTGTCCTCAACTATGCTGCAAATCATTGGCCAGGTTCAGGCGGGGTGAGTGTCCGGAGCATGGCATCGCAGATGACAGCCGTGTCACGCCAAGCGAACTGTGGAAAACCAGACACCGCATGCTAGGGTGAAGATTAGCAATGGCCTTGCCTTTTAGCAAAAAAAGCATGATATTGTGCTTCACTGTTCACCAATAAAACCATAATCGATTTATTAAAGGGGATGCTGGACTCGCAAATGTGCATTTCTGAGTATGAAAGAGACTTGCAGAGTTATTCTATACACCATTTTGACCACAGAGAAAACTGCCAACTCATCATAACTGAAGTTGACACAGATGCTCATGTGATTCGCAGCCTTTCACCTTCACACATGTCTGTCGATGTTTTTACCTCACAGATCCACGGCTACATCACATCAGTGAGTTCGGATGTTAAGGTCTGTATCACCCCAATCAAAATAAAGTCTATGACACCGATGCACCTTCTCCTTTGTCTGTCACTCTACGGTAGCTGTAATTATCACAAAGATTTTGGCACATTAACCTAAACTTGCTGGTATGCTAATTGTTATCATCAAATTAACACGTTTTTCAATTTTTCCAAATTAGTTATACAAAACAAGACAAGGAGACAAAAAAAACATGCATCCCATAAAGTGAACCGGGATCTGCTGACAAGAGCAGTAACTTGATAACAAATGGCATTGTCTTCCTAATCTTCCCCCTTTAAGAAACAATTAGATAAATGACACGTATAAATAAACAACAGGTTACCTATCCCAGGAAACAATCTCTTTATTTGCAGAAAACGTGAAAGACGGCCATACAGATGATGATTATCAGAGCCAGTTGATGAATGGTCAGTTTAAGCAGTTTCTTAAACGAGGCCCCTTTTGTCCAAACACGCGTCCTTTGCTATGCAAACTGCACATCAACAGGCACACAAGGCTGGCCCAAACACCGGCAGTCACACTTAACGAAAGCTGTCGATCTTTAAGCGAAAGATAGCGGTTCAGCTCACACAAAGAACCACGGAGGGCTGCAGGAATGGGACTGAATGTTTCGTTCCTGTCCTTTATCGAGCATGGACTGAATGTGGCGATGTGTATGGGAAAGCAATAGGGGAGGAAATAGCAAAGAACTGTCTCTGTATTCAAGACAAACACGGCGATCTGGCTCTCAGCCACGGTTGGCCGAAGGCAAGAGGTATAAGAGCCGATATAACGGCACCTATTTGGAGGACATTATATACGTTCAACAAGAACTATACAAAAGGGAAAAGAACGTTTTCGCAATTTAGCGAGGATTTTTGTTCGACAAATTTTTAAATGGAGGAAAACTGAAAAAAGCATGCAAGAATTTTCAAAAATGACAAAAAAATAAATAAATTACAAAAAAGAAATTATCTTCAGGGGAGTGGGCTGAGATCCTGCTCCCCACTGTGTCTGTGGAGTTTGCATGTTTTCCCCACGTCACACGAGTTTCCTCGCAGTCTGAAGCCATGCAGTTGGGCTAATGGGTGCCTCTAAAGTGCCAATAGTATATCTGGTCTGCTATGGATGCTTCCCAGCCTGGGACCAGCACCAGGCATCCCCACAGGACTCTGACCAGTATATGCAGTTAGAAGATATAAATCGATTTTTAGCAATAGCCACACCTGGGACTAATATCTTCTCATTTTTGTATGATATATATTTATTTTGTGGTGCTTTCTTAAGCTTTATAAAAGATACATGTGGTAATACTTTACCTGAAGCTATCATCTATAATGCATTACAACAGTCAGTATGAGAATTGATAAAGCATTACATCATCTTCTACTGACAGTCATAAGGCATTATAGTTGAGAGGGGTTCAGAGCCTATTGGTGCAAGGCAGGGAACAACCGAGGATGGGGCGCAAACCCATTGCAGGGCACTCTTCACACCTACAGTACAGGCAACATGGCAACTCCAATTAACCTCAGCATGTTTTTGCACATGGCAACTTGGAGAAAACATGCAAATTTTACACACATTCATGCACTATAGATACCTTCATAATGCATTGTAATGGTCATTAAGGATGCTTTGTACTGCATTATGAAGCTATTTGTAGTGCATTATAGATGAGAACTTCATTAGGCACTCATAATGCACAATAAACATGGTTATATTTTTATAAATATTTATACCATGTTTATAATCAATCCATCCATCCATCCATCCATCCATCCATTTTAATCCCAACTGGGGTCACAGGGGGGACTGGAGCCTATCCCAGGAACAATGGGCGCAGGCGGAAACCAAACTTGGGCAGTTGCCAACACACCGCAGGGCATGTTTATAATGCTTTAGTAATATATTATAATGCATTATGAATGCGTTTAAAAATTTGTAAAAATATGGCCTTAAGTAAAGTGTTACTGCTGTCATCTATAACAGACTATAGATACCTTCAGAGAGAGAGCGGTAAGGAGCATGCAATGATTACAGTGTGTTACCACATCCACCACACGACAAACCACCTCAGGGATGAGAACCTAAGTGCAGCCATGTGGCAGGTGATATACCTCACCACCTCACTAGTCCAAATGCAGTAGTTCAAAGTGATTCTTTTCTGGTGGCTGGAGTACCAATCCTGCCACAAACCCCCAAGTTATTCCCTCTAAGTTGGAGAACCTCCTTATAGGGCTGGATGTAGATTAACGTCATACCCAGGATGAAGCAACTGCAGGTTAAGGGCATTGCTCAAGGACCAAATGGGGCATAATGACTCTGGGCATTCACGGGATTTGAACCAACAACTACCAATTACTGGTACAGATCCCTAGCCTCAGAGCCACCACCCCATTCCCATCCCTTTCTTCGTCGGGCAAGTATTCCTGAAATTACCTTCATAATGCATTATAATGGTCGGTATGAGGATTAAGCGTGCTTTGTAATGCATTATCATAGCCATAGTATCTAAAGTGCATTATACTGTAAATGAAAGCTTCATAAAGCATTCATAATGCATAATAAACATGGCTATAATGTGTTATGCCTTTCTGTAAATATTTATAGCCATGTCTATCATGCTTTATGAATGTATTATAATATGTTATGAATGTGTTCATAGATTCTTACATTTACAGAAAGTATTACTGTACACATGAACTATAGGTTGGTTTTAGAATTTGTTTGAAGGTTGGAGATAGGATGACAGTTGATAGAAATGTTGTCAGTTTCACTGCAATGGTCGCACAAGTATTCCTGAAATTCCGTGAAGTCTAGGGATTTTACTGCTATACAGGTCTGAGTGATTGATTTTGCTGGGGTGCAATATTAGGACATTAATAATGTAGCTATGAGCGGGGATGTGGCGGGGTCTGTGGGGGGGGAGGGGGGGGGGATTTAAGCAGTTTAAGACAGATGGAAGGATAGCTGTGTCCTGGCAGCTACTCGTTCAAATGCACATCCATAAACATCGAGCCCATTTGTAAGGACCATACATCCGGCACAAACGGCCAGCTTGCACCTCCGAGCAGAGCTACCGATGTCCAAACATAATAACCACCAGCTCCTTCTCAGTCTCACAGAGCCACACAGAAATGGTCGATGGTCACCGGGCAGAAGATTAAAATCTGAATTCAGATTCTTTCCAGCAGGTAATTTTTTACAGGAGAAAATGTCACTTTGACGCTGAAGGGCCAGCAGATAATGTGGAGAATAAGAACCTTGTCACAAAACGAAAAGCTTGTGCGAGTCACAGCTACGTTCTTTTTTGGGTATGGAACCGCAGTCATCAACCTGCCATGTTCGGAAGGAATTTTCCCACTTATGCATGTTCCCCACAAATGACAAATTTACTGACTCGCATACTGAGTTTTTTCGATGCAATAAACAGGCACCAGTATCACAACACAACTGCTGTATATCACTACAAATAGCAAAAGGGAAATGACAAAAAGGTCACCACTGCACCAAACAGAGCCAGGGTTAAAGGTCACAAGGGCGGAGCGCATCACATTCTGATTTCAGCTCCATCTTCAGGTGCATTATAAGCAGCACATATAATATTTCCAGACAATATAGATGTAAACTAAATGAACAATCGCCATAAACGGATTAAATGAAAGAATGTTGTATCCAAAATATTTTATATGATAAAAGTTAAGGGCATTGCTCAAGGGATGCTGAATTAGCTGTCTCTCTCTAGATGTTAAAAAATTAAACGTTGTTATTGGATGGAAAGCCTTGGTTCCCAGACTCCTAGCGACTGCATTCAGAGTGAAGATGAAAATGTCTAACCTTGGTGTTCGAAAGGTGTTATATTTGTGAGAACATGGTTTTTAACTCCTCTGAAGACAGCCGAAGCCAAACTGATCTGCTGCAGCAAATTTCCCTTCACACTCTTCCACACAGCCTTCAAGACTTAGACAGCATATCAGTTAATTGTCGTCGTTTGAAGGGCGCACTCACCTCCAAAACATATTTGGACTGCCTGTGTGGTCTGTGTTTGGGTAGAGAAACGCCCAATTCACTCGATCAGTACAAACTGAATAATTTGACTCGCTTTGAAGTCATTCCCTAATGCTAGCGAATGTGAAGCACAGTTCATTTCAGCTTAAACATCCTAATGCCAGTCTCAAGGAGATACCAGCCATGCTGTATGACTAATCCGAGCATCCTGTTACTTTTCGTTTGGGATGTCATGTTTTAAAATCCTTTTTGGTAAAAACTATATCCATTACTTCTTCCACCGAAAAGGAAGAATGTGGCTTTAATTAATGGCAGTGCTTCTAGTAAATGTTGCTTTATTTTTGCTCCAATGATACTTAGATGCAGCATCATAAAGGCAGTCAGCAAGCTGCTTTAATATAATACTTTCTTAACGCAAGACATGGTTTTACTGCACTTTAAAATGGCAACGTAGCATTGCATTAAGTTTTATATGTTTAAGAACAGAGCTATGTACAGTAAATCAACCCATCAATCAAAAAATTTGAATAAAATTATCCTTAATTTGTAACAGCATGTGTACAAGAATTTTATTTGTTTGTTTGTTTTAATGAATTGCAAAGGGTGTCTGGACTAAAACCAGAATTTTAGTTTCAGGAATCAGAACAGCAATTATAAATAAGACACGACAAGCAAATATTACAGCACATAAAAAAACGACAAAAAGTATTATTACTCTCTGATCTCAACACTTGAGTCTTACTATTTGATAAGAAAACATAAAGGTTTGTTTAGAAAACAGGTACTCGCATCTTTCATGTCTTGTTCCCATTTACCATGGATAGCAGTAAACCATAAGGAGGGGAAAGTACATCGATAATTAATCCACACTGTGCTCTAAAAACATCACGTTTATCAAGATGGGAAAATAAACAACCTCTTAAGGACTGTTTTCTTGCCACAGAAATACTGACATACCGTTCAGAAGGAAATGGAAGGAAGCAACAATGGAGGCTGAAAGAGACATCAGAACGTCAGGCACGTTCACCACTCAGGCACAGCAACAGGACCGCAAATATGTTATACTCTTCTGGAAAAAAACGTAGTAATAATAATAACACATGAGATTTATAAAGCATTTTTCAAAACCTAAGGATGCTAAGAAATGAACATATATTCACTTCCCGCTTCATTTATCTGATGCCAATGTTTTATTATAGTTTTATAAAGAAGCTATTTTAAGAAGGAAATGAATTCTGCATCTTTCTTAAAGTACCACAAGCTGTACTTTGAATTTAAATACATAAGAGTCAGTATCTGCAGAGGAGTTATACTAGGGAATTCCCAGAGGTTTTCTCAGGTCTGAGGCTGTGCCCCGACTCAAAACAGGCAGTTGGTTAGACACCCGGACTGCGGAAGGACCCGAGTTGTGACCGACAGGCCTCATGTCCAAATCATTAGGGGCAGGTCAGTCTTGTAGCTCTTTGACTTTGATCGTATCAGATGGCTGCCTGGACCCGGGTGAAAATGTAAAATCACAAAGTACGTGAATCTCTTTGGGTCAAAAACCAGGCCAGACAGATTAACATTTATCACAACCCACCCCCACATGGCATGACTTTTACTTTTAAAAATGATCATTGGCCATTTGGAATGACTGCAATATCGTGAAAATACCGCAGTCAGACACCCGCCATAGGCACACTTATGATTCATTTAGACACCTACATTCGACTCCATGGGGTCCGCTGGTAGCTTGCTGTGATCGCATAGTGGTTAGTACTCCGTGCTTTGGACACGACAACCCAAGTTTGAATCTGGGTCACAAGAGGGAAAATACCCTGCTGCGGTAGGGGGGCTGTCTTTGTGAGAGCGGTGTCCTAACAGTTATGGATGCACACTTATAACTGAAAGATTGCTGGTTTGAATCCCCAACCAGCAAAAGTACCACTAAGGCACCCTGAGCAAGGTGCCGCTCCCGGGATGCTGAATTAGCTGCCCCCTGTTATATCCAGAGGTGGAGATTTCAGGTCCAGAAAGTATAAATCCAGAACAGGATTTTGTTTCAACCAACCAGTTGACCATGAAGAGTCACAGTCAGAGTATTAAACTGGCTGGCTGAAATAAAATCTTCGTTTGGATTTGTACTTTCTGGACCTGAAATCTCCACCTCTGGTTATATCACACATAGGTTAAATGTAGAGGACACATAGTGTTGTGCAGATATCCGGTATTCCTGATTGGCTGGGAGCTGGGAGGGAGCAAAAATGTGGACTGTTCGGGGTTCCCCGAGGACTGGGCTGGGAAACACTGGTCTAATGTCACAAACGGTCTATATTCACATACTGCTTACTTGCACTGTTTTGTACTGCTATGTTTGTTTTACATCCAGTGCTTATTGTTCAGTGTTTATCGTTTGACCGTCCTTTGTTCAATTTGTCTAACGCTCTGCTGAGACGCAATTTCATGTGTGAAATGATGATGAAACAACCAGACTTACACATTGTTTCTTTCAGGCTAAGCACACCCTTTGAAGGCTTGCTATGGAAGAAATTGGCAGTAAACCTTTGCCAGACACAACAGAAGTAAAACAATTAGCTAGAGACCCAGATAACCTGTGTCAGTCTAATCCCCTCCAGTCTCGGTACAAAAGAGCATGTACACTTTCACTGGCATGGATGTAGAGCATATATATTCACGGTCATGACAAGATATCACTGTAAACCTGCTTGTGCACACTGCACGCTCACGAGCTTTTCTCAGCTTTGACAGGAACCGTCAACAGCGGCAATGAACTGCAGCAGGATTCATGTGAGAGAGCTTAGTTAGCAGAGTACCCAACTACCCAACTACTCTCAGCTTGCCACACCCACTCACCCCTCTCTGAAGTGTGCCCCCCTTCTGCGTACAGCGGAAACTCCTCCACACTTCAGGACCCTTGTCACCGGCAATGTTTTCTGGAAAAAGACTCCTGAAGTGTCTGTCATCTTTGGTACACTGTAAATGCCATGTGGAGTAAAACACCATCTTTTTTTGTTATTTTTTTTTCAGGAGGACAGGTCAGGTGATGCTCTGTGACTCTTCAAGTGTAAACATGCAGGAGTGCAGGAATTGGGGCCTGTGATGGGGGCTGCATGTTCTGGTTAACAGCAACTCACACACCCTGAAACAGGAGACCACTTTAAAATGGTGCTAATTATTAGCAATTAGCTAAATATTATTAACAATACCTTGTATCTAATTATACTTGGCCTCCCGTGGGCTGTTACGTCTCGTAATCAAACGCTTGGAATTTCCTCTGGGTTCGATAAATGTTTTTCTTTTAATAATCACAAACTCTGTTTTTAATGTCTGGAGACCATGATTCTGCTAAAAATGAGACCCTCTTTATGACAGACACCACCAAAAAAGTGGCATGTTGTCTATTATAGTAGGTCATTACCCTCTATTTTAAAATACTCAATTTCCATCTGTGCTAAGTTTGCTGTGTTCAAGTCAGAAAATTTTAAAATATACTCTATAATTTTGGGATTACCTTCTGGTTGCATTCTCAGATTCTAGTTTTTGATTATACAAAAGACGGGCTGGATGACAGGCAAGTGAAATCAGGGTGTGAGTATAGATGCATGCAATAAGATTACACTCTAGGGTATGAGGAAATGGATTGTTCTATTTCAGCCTGCTTTCTTTATAAAAGCAGGAAATAAGATGAAATGTCAATGAGTATGAAAAGGGAAGAAAATCAGAATCATCCGCACCCAAAAATAGCTGAGATGTAGTGTTCACGCCAGCTTTGGTTTACCCCGTCGTAATTTGTTTTTCGAAACCCTGTAATTTGGAACAGGTACACAGTGATTAGCGCGTCAGTCAGCCTAGCCACGCGACACCTTCACTGGCTCATTATAACAGGTATGGCGGAGCGTACATCCACAGGCCTCCATTACATTTCATACAAACCAACGCAAACAATTCAGAGAAGCAAATCCACATGACGTCAGAAGAATCTGTCCGGAAGATGTTGTCCTGGCCTGATTTATGGGTGACAGTAGAATAGGACTCCCAAACATCTCAATGAAACATTTCGACGGTATTCGCTAGACCGGAGGGTATCATGTTGTGTTTCAGCACCCCAGCATTTGTGCCAGGAAATATGGGTTTTTTCTCTCCATTACAGAGCACTTCGAAGCTCATTAACTGCTCATTCATCTACCGAGCGAAGAGAGCTGAGCTTTTGAAATGAGCTCAGCCAGTGGCCATGTGAGGAGAGAGAGAGATGGTCACTTAGGTAAGGGAGGGGGGAGTATATCAGCAGGGTGGGGGGGGGCGGGCTTTGCCGTGATACATTTAGGAATGTACCAGAGCTGGCTTCGGTCTTCTGACGTGGGATAGAAAAAATCCACATGCTTAAATGTTTCATGAGATTCAGGTTCCGCGAGGTTAAAAAAAAGGAATGAAATGGGGATTAAAAATGGCTAAGATCTTCTCTGCAGCCTTTTTTCTGCGTCAGATTCCCCTTTGTTCCCTGTTTGAAACCTTCCAGGAGAGACAGAAACTTAAAGCAGCAGAGGAAAGAGCGTTGTGCTACCCCCAGGTAATATTTAAAAAGGGAGTGTATCATCCCACAACATCAGAGGTTGGGGCGTGCCTGAGTTTCTGTGTGTTAAAAGTTTGCAGGGAACCCAGAGAAGAGACCGGGTATAAGAGTGACTGAGCGTCTGTGTGACTGACTCAGGACGTGTCCGATTCCAGGTTATGGCAAAGGAACGGGAGTGTTTCAGGACTGGCCAGGCGCAGGGTCTGGCCTGAAGGTTTCTCCACTCTGACAAGCAGGACCACGTCGACGCTCCATACTGTGTTAGAGGGTAACTAGTTACATGTAATGGCATCATGTAACTAAATTACAAAATATATGTAATTGTAATCATACAAGTCACTGAGAAAAACTATGTAATTAAATTACAGTTACTAATCAAAATGTTGGTGGTTACAAAGGGGATACGTCCGAATATACTTTTTTTGGTAAAAAACTTATTATATGTAGAATATAACATTGATTTAGTCGCTTTGCACCTTTGTGCCATGTATAAATGCCTGTTTTCTATATTTCTAGACCACGTGGCTCAGCAAAGCTACGGGGACAAATTTGACTTTTCAGCTCCATTGTCCAGTTTAAAACATTTCTTAGGAAAGCAATCGGAAAATAATAAAATGTAATAAGTTACAGTACTTTGATGAAGTAATTTAAATAGCCACTGTACATTACTTATTACATTTTGACAGGGTAACTAGTAATCTGGAAATGTTTCAGGAACCTTCCCAACACTGGTAGCAACCTTCCAGAGAGAGGCCACCCCTATTCACACAGAATCCTTACACCATTAATTACAGCGTATTCATTGCAATGGGCACCCAACAACACTGACCAGGATCAGTGTTTAGGAGATTGACGGATTTAATGGATGGATGGATGGATGGATGCATGCATGCATGAAACTAATTAGGTCAAAGACTCACAAAAAGGTATATTAGGGGATTCTCTCCTGCAATTTAAACATTCATTTTCAATGCAAACACAATCACAGCAGCTTGTGCGTAATGGACTGCCGTCATCACCCATGAGAAGCATATTGCCTCATAAACAGCCACCCGCTGTGCCAGTTTCATGCTCTTATTGTCTTAAGCTTATCTGCACTGACCCCAAGCTGACTGCATCACACCTTTGTTTGTCCTACTCCGCTTACATGTTTATTTATTGTTTGTATATCTTTCTTTTCTGTTTTACTGTCTCAGTTTTACTCTCAATGTATTTATTGTATTTTTTTTTGTCTTGATTACCTGCTTAATTGTTTCATCATGCTACACACTTGCAGCAAATGACATTCCTTGTACTGTGAGAATAAAGATTCCGATTCTGATTTATCCCAATACTTTAATACATTTTAATTAGCAAATTCAAAATTGTTTCAGGGAAGATGAAAGTCCAACCATTTTCAGAGTTTCCATTTTTGAAAGGGCACCCCCTGGACACACCCTAGCCATGCTGTCCCCCTTGCCACCCGGGGGGGGGGTCACACACTGATAACAGTATACATGCTGCTGCTCATAATTCAATACTCATTTCCAGCTTTTCATACCAGTATCCGACTTTGTTAAGAAGTTTAGAAGTTCAGAGTTATTTATCCCACCACAAAGAAGACCCAAACAAAATTATTCATGATGGTGTTCCAGCACTGCCGCTCCCATTGCGCCCAGTCTGACATTTCCCAGCATCCCCTGCACATCTCAGCTGCCTGTCGACTTCCTCCCTTAGAAGTCCCACAGCGATTCCAACAGAAAACCCGAGAACCCAGAAAAAAATGTTTTTTATTGTTATCTCTTCCATCAGTTACAAAGCAATCAAACTATAGGGGGAAATCAGATATTCCGCTTTATCCAAAAAAGGAGACTAAACAGAACTGAATAAACAAATCCAGCTTCGACTGAGTGTCTCACTGAAGTTTGGTTCCCTTGGAAGAAGCAGTAACAGGAGATGGGAGTTTTACTCTGGGAAGTCCCTGTTTCTATCACTATGCATTCTTCATGTCAATTTTAAATCTCCACCTTCTGTATCCATTTTATCTGGCTTTCCGTTTAATCAAATAACAAAAGGCTCACTCACAGTCACACCACGGTAAAATGTGATTGCATGGAAGACTTCATGCCTAATCACTGATTTTCACATTTAATCGTTTGTTTTCAACTGATGCTGCTCATTCTGAAGATGTTTTGTGCTCCTTAAAAAATTAATCTTTATTCTCCTCCTTGAAAATGTTCTGTCTTTAACACTGCGGAACTATTTCTTATGTAAAGAGGCTTCAGGTCATCACTTGATTTTCCGGCTGTAGTTGCAAATTTACGCTACGTTTCGGAAGAGGCTGCATTTAACTCCTTATGTGGAACTTCTTTCCAAAGTAAATTATGCATATTTTCATATATCTAGCTGGATAATATCACTGGACAACTTTGGCAGCTTGCTCTGAGGTAACATTAACTCCCTTCTAGGACTTGAACTAACAACCTCCAGGTTTTAACTCCCACCATAATGAAGCAGTTAAAACATATGGAATATGGTCTCCAAATCTGCATATGTTTAATGGGAATGTTTCTGAGCAGCCAAACATATTACTTAATCACATTTAGGCTGTAGTTTTCACGACAGAAACTTTTCCAGTAAAAGAGAAGTAACAACGATTACATGTTGAACCATTACTAAATTTCACATTCACAACACAGGATAATGCTGCTTTAACCAAGTGTAACGCAGGTTCTTAAACAAATGAATATCCAAGCTAACAAATGCACGTTCACCTGCACGCAGAATCAGAATGTGTACTTGGGGGAACCTGCAGGGGGCGACACACTGCATAACACCTCACAGTGTCCCCAGTGTCTAGCCCACCTCTGGGGTGATCTGGATCTAATCTCAGTGAGCCACCCTCTTCTTTTTCACCACACCATTAGGACGGACAAGACTTGCCAAAAGAAATAAGCTGGGAATTGACCTTTCCCTAACCCCTTTCTGCTCACAGGTGTCCTCAGTAAAACCCTGCTGCTCTGAGTGAACGAAAACCTCTCTAAAAATACACAGAGAAACACAGCTATCGGGCTTATAGACAAGACATCAGGAGCAATGTGGCTGCTGGACACAAATGTAATGCAGACACCGGGAAGCATGCAGTCATTAGATACATGACTTTGTACTTGTAACACTATACAGTACAATCCTGTTATAACGGACTTTAAGTAATAAAGGCACAAATCAATATTAGATACTAAACTGAAAATGCTGATTTAATACCACACGTACTGTATGCGTCTATCCTGTATTTTGCATGAAAAAACAAGAAAAACCATCTGTATTTTGTTATTTCAAGGCACCAAGACAATTCACTTGATTCTACTGTAATAATGAGGAACTGTAATAAAAAATGAAAAAACAGCACAGGTCCATATTAACTTCAATTTCCTTGAATCCACGTCTGAAAATAATAATCGGTTTAAAAAAATTATTATTTCTTTGCATTTAGTTCGCAGTGTCATGGCATTGTGGCGTTGTAATCCGTTACATGGCAGTGTCAACAAGAAATTTACAAAAAAATCAAACAAATACCTTTAGAGAGAGAATTCCATTCATGTTAATTAAATAAATTAATCTTTTAATGGCAATTAAAGTACTTCTGGCGTTTGATAGCATGTAGGCTTAATGATAGTGATTATTTTCATTAAATTTCAACGTGGCCTGAGGTAAGACCTTGTGAGTTCGCCCGACTGCCTTAAAGCCGAGAGTTCCAGCGAATAATAGCTAAGCCCTGCGCTCGACCGGACGGGGACCCCCCCCCCACCCCCCCACGATGGGGCAGGCATGACATTTAACGTTTTTTTTTTTTATCCTGAAAACACGTTCCTCTAAATATCCCCCTGGGGTCCTGAGCAGGTCCCAGTGCAGGTGCTCTGTGCTTCCCGTTAACCTTTTGAGTTTCCGCATTCCACTGCAGAGCCCCGCAGCACGTCGAATCCACTCCAAGAACTTACTCTTTCAACTCTTATTGGGTTTAAAATGTATCAGACAGGCTCTAAGCCCATGTTACCCACAGCGAATCCAAAGTGATTGCCTTGCATGGGTCAAGCAGATGGTTTACCAAACCAGGAATGTATTTCTAATTTCGTCTATAGTTTATTCTATAAAGAGATTACCATCGAAACATAGCGTCAGTCATAACTTTCCCCCCGTTTAGCATGCGGTTGATTCTACAGGACTTTAATCTGCCATAATTGCTCGTTTAAACATCTGAATAGTTCCCTTAATTGTAGAATGAGGTTAACCATCATGTTAATAGCATATTATAAGATGGATGTTGCTGTGATTGGCCATAAACGCTCACGGGTACGGGCGATCCTGAGCTTTACCAATGCCAGCAAAAACCCCGCAACATCAAGACTTTCCCCTTCCCCTGTACATTAAAATTCTCCTGTTTCTCACTGAGTGAGACATTTCATTTCAAAGCGTTTAAATAAAATTTAAATTTAAATTTTCATTGATGTAGTGATGGCCAAAACGAAGCTTCATGAACCATATGCTGTATTCTTTGGTTGACTTTGGGTCATGCTTTAAGCACTTTTCTGAACAGAAAGCACCATCTACTGGGGTCAGAAAATATAGCAAATGGTTCATGAAGCTTCTTTGGCCACCACTACATTGACATAAGGACGCCTACAAAGTCTTAGCCTGTAAAAAAAAGACATTTAAGTTATCTTTATGTTGGTGCAAAACTATGTTTTTTTACGTTTGTCATAACGCATCAGCTCAGTAGATGTTTCAAAACCTCTCCTAAAATCAACCCAGTATTCACACCAAGCATCCAAAACATCAATGTATTTGTTGACTTGACCACTAGCACACCTCCTATGGCTAACCGATACCTTATTGAGTTATTTAAGTACTTAAGTTGATTTGGTAAGTAAGCTAGCGATAAAATTTTATAAATACATGAAATAGCTGGGGTGTCCCTGAGTAGAGGTTTGGGAACCAAGCAGTGTTCTATTGCTATCCAACAAGATATCACTAGCTATTTGGAGTTAATTTGCATATATTCTAATGTTAAGTTGCGTTATACACTTACTACCCAGATAAACAGCTTTAAACATTTATTTTGACAGTCTAAGACTTTTGGACAACATTGTATATCCTGAGTGACTATTCATGATTTTGCCCGTTTGGAAATTCAATTAAGCCTTTCCGCTTGTCATTTCAGACAGTGCTACACTTTCCCAGAACCTCAGAAAGAGTGTGTAGAACACTCCTAAATGTGTTTATCCGAATCACCAGTATGCACCGGCAAATTGGTATTTATCATTGTTGGTATGAACAGTC
Organism: Brienomyrus brachyistius; assembly: GCF_023856365.1. Classification (NCBI taxonomy): domain Eukaryota; kingdom Metazoa; phylum Chordata; class Actinopteri; order Osteoglossiformes; family Mormyridae; genus Brienomyrus; species Brienomyrus brachyistius. Next base: position 7,014,996 of record NC_064547.1, on the reverse strand, counting down.
ATATGAAGTGAATGTTGATAAAACAAAACAAATTCTGAATGTGACTGCGCATGCACGGCAAGATTCATTAAAATAAACATCCTCAATGAGCCATATAGGGGCTTTTAACTTCTGCATTGACACACATAAAACTGAACAATAGGAGAACATGTCTGAGAAATGGGAACCGTTAAGAAACATGTACCCCTATATCTTTAATATCTTTACAATATATTTTGTACTATGTGCTTGTATTGTTATTTTGTAACTGTATTTTGCTATTAAGAAATCATGTTTTAAAAAAATCTGAATGGGGAAAAATGGAACTCGATAGAGAATGAGGTGGAAGGTTTCCTTGGAAGACGGAAGTTTTACAGGAAGAAATTTTTCGATCTGAAAATGACCATGAAAAAATGATCACAGCACAAAGGTCCCACATCCGTGCCACGTCACTGTCACCTCTGAATGGTAAAATAGCTGCCATCAGAGGCGCAACATCCCAAAGTGGAATCATCAAGTAATGTGTGTCATACTCCTGTAAGTAAATTTTGCCAAAAATTAATTGTACCAACCATGTCAGTTGTCTTGTATAGCCTACATTTAGTGACAGTGATATATTATTTCTTTGGGCATAGACCTTATAACACTTTGGAACAATTCCTTGTCATGACCTGCCTGCACACGCTTTGTGTGAACGTAACTACATCATTCATTTGTCAGCCTATCAAGGTGGATAATTAAATGGGAGTCTGTGTATCGTTCGTGCTGATTAGTTTGCTTCAGTTACATTTCTATGCCTCTAGGGGTTTGTGCGTATACTTGGTCGGAAGTGTTCGGAAATATACGCATATTTCTACGCACAGGAAGAAATTGATAAATAGCATTCTATGTGTAAAAATGTGCGTACGCGCGGTTTACACACAAAACTGTTCATACACACAACTGATACATGAGACGCCAGGATCCTGGCATCTTGACCAAAATTACTCAAATAACAGAACCCTTCTTTCAGCTTTCACACGCCCGTCAACAGCGATTTCCTGCTGACTGCATGCACAATAACTTAGTATATATTACTGATAATATTAGTTTAAAGATTTTCTTCAGCTCTCTTTACAAAGGGTCAAAGGTCCTGAACTTCATGATTATCTAGGTCCACTATAAAAAAAAAGACAATATGGCTGATATATTTAAATGCCAACACTATCTATAATCTCCCACCCTCACAAGCAGTGCATAATAATAAATACATAGGCAAGGTATTTTTAGTAAAGTCACAGTTTCCTAGGAGAAAGTGTTATCTCTCACATGTATTTGAACCTGCTGGAGTTAAGTTGGCGATAAGCCTCCGGCAATGAAACAAAGATTTTTTTTTTTTCATATTTTCTCACATTACTCTGTCCTTTTTGCTGTACCATAATGACACTGGGAGGTAAAAGACTTTCACAGAGATTGTTGCATCCCAACTTTGCACTGAGGCTGATTAAACCTCAGCTGACGGGCCTTTATCGGAACGGACACCCTCCGAAGCATATCCCCAGCGTCCACGACGATGTGTCGCCACGACGACGTGTCGCCACGACGACAACCGCTTTCATTTCCTCGCAAACAAAAACAATGAAATTAATGAAAAAGAAATGAAGCAGAGATAGATGACCCCCTCATATCGAATTTGCTTTATTCCATTGTGCTCTGCCTTGCGTGCTTGATACCAATAATGGAAATTACTGATAAGTGTGGAAAATTACCAAAAGCAGCTAGCCTCTCTGCATGCGTAAACGCTAAGCACTACGCTTAGCCGACAAGACAAATATACGTTGGGGGAAGCTAATGGACTGTGGTAGTTATTTCTCCCCCCTCCAGGAATGAATGATAGCCCTGATTTTAAAATAATATTGGCAATTAACAGTGGACAGATATACAAAGTGCGGTATCACCTCGCCGTGTGTTATCTGAAAAACTCAGAAGGGTTCCCCTTAAAACTGACAAAACATTGTTGCGATCAGCTGTTTATTAAACAAAGGAACCTTCAGAAAAAAAATGTTTCTTATACATTTAGGCAGAATTATAAATTATACATAATGAAATATGCTAATGTATATCATTTGGAAATGATCCATTAACAAAAGATGTGCTAATTAATGAATCCCCCATCTGTCTAAACAAGGTGATGAAGTACAGCTGTCAGCAACTAGAGTAACAAACTTCTGAAACTGCAGGGAAAATCTTCAGAGCTCCGTGTCTGGCAGTAATCGCTGGGTTCTGTTGTGACATCCGAAGTTCTGGCAGCCCGTTCTTCAGGTCATCAAAAGCACATTCTGTTCCCACTCCTGTCCAGTCCGATGGAGGTTTATCGTCCATAGTCCATAGTTAGGGAAGAATAATTTAAATTCCACGTTGACAGAGACCCCAATTTAACATCGGACATCATTTCTGGTAACAACTGAACAATTCTGCCGAAATACCAGACGGGAGGAAGGAGGAAACTGAAAATCAGTCTTACTCCATTCTACATTTGGTCGGGAAGTTGCACCTCCTTTCTTGGTGTGAGCAGCAGGTAACACGAAAACAACTTCAAGAGAGATCCAACTGGCCAGCCAGTGCGGGCTGAGCTGTCAGAGGCCACAACCTGGGCAATTAAGACCTTTATCTGGAGAGACACACGTCTCTGCACTTCAGCAGGGCCCCATTAACCAGCACTAGTAAATAATTTTGTGTTCTTAAGCTCCTCATTTCCTGCTGGCTTAGAAATGTTCTCAGAGCTGCCCTTGATTAGACTGGGTTGGGTCATGACTGTTACAGCCTAGTCTTCAGAGCCTTCCTGTAAAAGTGGGATTGAGAGAACATGTTGAGGGTGGAGGGACACAGCTGCTGTCAACTCCATTCATCCAAAAAAAAGACAGGCAACAGGAGGGTGGTCATGACCTGGTTTCGTCCTTAGCTGGGTTTGTTGGGATGCCCCACAGCGCCCCCTTTCTTTCACAGCCTGTCAATGCTTGCCACAGGCGTACTCCGCCCCCGCCACTTCACTCCTCCATCTCCCGCTGCCGTGATTCACCCGTCGTGCCCTTAAAGAGGCTGCGGCCGATCCTTGGTCCAGTGCTTTGATTGAGGACAGTAGGTTCAGTTGACATGTCTGGACTCCCAGAATGCCCCTGGTCGAGCAGATGAGGGCTGGGGGAAGCCATGAGAGCTAGTTTAATTCCTTAAAGTGACAGAGAGGGCCAGCCTGCCACACAAGGCTGCACAAGTAATTTTTACAGAATGAGCGAAGGCAGTGTGTAGTTAACTTGCATATTTTAATTTTCGCACATAAAGAAAATTAATTCTGTAGATCCTTAATGAACACTGAGTTTGCCAAAGAGAACATAAATGCAGAAATAATAGAGTCATCAGAAAGCTACTGTATGCTGAGCCCGAGGAAGACCCTCGTTATTGGATCCGGCCTGTAAACGTGACCTCAGGCAACACGGTAAGTTTGAAAAAACTTGACATGGTTTGACACTCTGGCGGGGAAGCAGACCCTCGGCTGGGGTCGGGACGGCCGGAAGCAGAGAAATTAGGGCAGACAGAGCTGTGAGGTGTCGACTGCGGCAGGAGGAGGGATAGGAAATCAGCACAGAAACTTGATGGAAGGATGGAAAGTCCATAAGACACAGATAACATTCATGTGATGTTCATGAAGCACATCCATCATCTCAGCAGAGGGACTCTACAGCTATAGAGCAACATATTCAATTAAAGAGTTAAATATACATGTCAAAGTGTAAATAACAGCATTTTACAGCTGTCTCGTTACTATTGGTTAACATTTATGTGAGAAGTACTTTTGTAATTCATTTCTAAATTGTAACTAGTTAATTAAGGCTAACTAGTTAATTAAGGCTAACCAAAACTGGTGAAAGAGGTTGCGGAAAAAGGACTGAAAAGGTCATTAGTGACATTCCCAGATATCTGTACCAGGTAAGGAAGACTACTCATCGGGTGTCTCTACATTTGACCATATCTACCAAACATCTAACAACCCCTACGTCAGTAGGGGGCCCTGTGCTCGGTAAGGGTCGCACATAAATGAACACATTCATATATGTGAACTAACGATATGGACAATTTACAGATGCCGTATGGCCTAGATGCATGTATTTCGACTGTGGATGGAAACCAGAGGAGAGAGAACATGCAAACTCTACAGACACTGGGGTTAGGACCCCAGACCCCAGACGTACGCCCGCTCAACCAAGCCACTCTTCCCATAGTAGCAAATACTGAAAAACAGACCTTGTGATGTTGCTCCCACTAAAATGTCTCCAACTTAATCAGCCACATAGGTAATTAAAATTAAAACACTAAACCCTTTACTTTGCTAGCTATGATTGACTGTTTTGGTGGTAGATGTGTGTATGTGTATACTACTGTATCTTAAAGCACCACTTTTAAACGTATACGGTGGTTATACTTGTAGTCCTAATTAACACACACTAAATGTTTACTAGCTCAAATTACAGTCTCAAGCAGCTGTTGCAGTTAATTCGGCAAGGACAGTAAATTATTTACTAAGTTTAGTTTTTTTTCTGCATGGAAGGGAGAGAGGAGTCGGTTTTATTTGTAGCCCAGGGGGTGTCCACATTCACAGAACAGCCTGAGGAACAACTGGCCCATTCTGCCTGGGGAGAGGTAGGCGGGGTCTGTCTGGCTGTGGCACAGTGACAGAGAGGCCGAGGTGACGTCATCATCGGATGCATGCACTCGCAGGCCATGCACATCTAGGGAGGGGGCGTTTCGTGCTGCGAGGCACTCCTTGTCGCGGCAGCTCTGAAACACATGCCTGAGAATAATTCAGATTCAGCATCGGCCAGCTGAATATTCTGCTCATCAAATGGCCGGCAGTGTAATGAGGCGGCTCCATCTCCATCTTCTCTTCTGCACCACACTATTGACCTCTTTTGGAGAGAGATGGGGGAGGGGGTGCAAGTCATGTGACAAACTGGTCCGTCCCTGAAGCCCAGTGCCCTAAAACAGAGGACATGTATATGTATATGTGGCCTGACATGATGTCGCATTCCCTGCCGTACACTTTCTTTATTATTTACTATTGCCGCAACAGCACTTTTTTTGTCCCCCTCACCAAGAAAGTTTTGCTCATTTAATGATCCAGGCTTCGATTTACTCTTTATTTCCATCACTGTCTGTGTGGTTGCTCAGCAACGGTTTCATCCTATGCGTCTCCGTGGCCAATCAGTGGAATGTTTTTAAGGGTTGCTGTGCCTTTAAAGAAAGTCACCGCAGCAGATTCCCCAGGAGGAACCGATAAATAAACCCGGAAACTGAAGATTAATCTTGATCTCTTCGTAGGAGTTGAACGAGCCGCACTCGTGTAGCAAGTCACCTGAAACCACCTCAGTCAGTGGTCCAACTGCAAGGCCCTAACAGGGACGGCAGGCGATTTTTTTCCCCGCACACTACCCACCTCACAAATCAACACCTAGCGTCGACATTAACATAGTCTTTCATTTAACTTCGCCATTAACTCGGCCTTTGAAATTCATAAATGAGACACACCTTCAGATAAGTCGACATCAGACGTGAGACGCTTACAGATAAATGCATCTGGACCCTGAAAGCATTTCACACCGTTTGACCTAAATACTTAGCCTCACCTGCAGAGCGAGACACAGCCCCTGACGCGTGTCATTAATCAGCGGGGTCCCTGGCTGGTGGTGTACCTTGTTACCCTCCCAAGCAAACCGCAAAGCTAGACGGCGGGTCCTGTACTCCCAGCCTATCACAAGCGTGGAGATTTGGGCCCCACCCTTATCAGAAGACGGACAGGATTCCCAGCTCATTACTACAAAGACACCGATCTGCCTGGTGGACGAAAGCTTTTCATGTACCACGGATCCATTCCTGCGACCGTCTGCCCCCACGGCGGGGGACAATGGGACGGGGGCATAGGCAGCGCTCTTCCTCCATTTGCTGCAGCTGCTCCCATTAAGAACTCAACTAGTCACTGTTTTGTTTGGACAAATAATATGCCCGCACACTTAGTCACACCAAGCGAAAGAACAGCCACCTGTTTTCCCGCTCCTGCGGTACTCACACGAAACTCCCATTTACGATACCTTTTTAGTTTCACATTTATCACATTTAGCAGATGCCTTACATTTAAAAAAAGTAAGGTCAATCGCTTTTGGGACTTTTACTTATACAAAAATGTCCTGAGGGAAGAACTGATTGGCCCAGAGAGATAAACAATCAGACTGTAGTGGAGGTGGGACGAACCAACTTGAGAAGGCGGGACCAACCGATCAGATGTCTTGGTCCCACCTCATCTATTGCAGGTACTAGGATTCCTCTAGTTGCTTGGACAAATCATTTTTCGTTCTGTCTTCAGAGCATTTTTTGTGTAAGTAAAAGTCCCATGAGCGGGTCAGCCAGTCCCAGGAACAATTAGGGTTAAGGGCCCGACTCAAGGGCCCAACAGTGAAAGCACTCAGTCAAGTCTGGGAATTGAACTACTAACCTTCTGATCACAAGCACAGCATCCTCACCCACTGAGCCACACACCAGGCCAAACACAACCAGTCAGTCATGTTCTCGGTGCTCACTGACTGCACCCACAGACAGCTACAGTGTGGGGGCCTGCGGCTCCAACCCAGAGAAGATTAGAGCTGCATTGGATGCAGGGGCGAGGTTTCAAGGTCCGCATGATTAAAACTAGCATGAATGACTTCTGACACCTTATTACCCAGCCCCTGGAGTGATGTACTGCTGTTGGGAGATTGTACATATTGATTTCGTGCCTCATTACACTTCCTGTTTAACGATGCCATCGCCCTCGCCCATACACCACGAGTCACAAACGGCTCCACATAACAGTCCAAAACAATAATGGCAACATTAATATTATTCAGTTCTATTCCTATTACTGTACTGTGACTCATTCGGTATTGAGCGCAAAAGTAATATTTTATGATAATTGCAAAGCATAATGTTTCTATTGGATTCGAAACCTTGTCATTTTTTGGTAAACAACTTATTGTTATTTATTAAAAAATGTGGGCGTCAACAACCACGCAAAGGTAAGTGAAGATAAAATATTCACAAAGGCAGAAAAATGAATGAAAAACCCAGGATTTCTTACACCTACCATCCACAAAGAACTGAACGGAAGAGAAGTAGTAATGATTTTCAACGATGTCATTCCCGTCCACATCAACTCAAACATCTATACATCAATCTCCCATACGTGCTCATTCCAGTGTCAGGGTCAGTATGAATGCTCTATGAAGGTCTCATCTATAATGCACTATAGATACCTTTATAATGCATTATAATGGTCAGCATTAGAATGAAGAATGCTTTGCATTGCATTATGAACATATTTATAGTCTTATAGAACATTCATGATCCATAATAAATATGACTATAATGTGTTATGCCTTTTTATAAACATTTATAGTAGTGTTTATAATACTTCATGAATGCAATATAATGCATTATGAAGGTATGTATGATGCAGTATGCTAACTGCTTTAAGTAAAGTGTTACCGAAATAACCTAAGCTGTGAGCCACATCGTCCGTTACCGATCATCTTATATGCAAACAGTTCAAATACCAAAGCCCTTGATGACTGCACATATCAAAATATTTAAGCGGAAATTAGTGCAGTACTGGCGAGAATCTTAATACATGAAGTACTGGCTACACCTGAAACATTTTTCCATTTATGTGGCTGCTTACAGTTCATGTACAAATGTTGAAGGATTTTTGTATTTTGTCAATCGCATCATTAAAAGTCAAATAAATCAGTAAATTCAATAACAAGACAAATGACTGGTTGAAGTTCAGTGTTCAGTCCATTGAATCCATCCATCAATCTGCCAGCTGTTCTTCCAGTCCAGGGTCGGGAGGGGCGGGGGGCGCGGGGGGGGGGGTAGGCAGCACCTCTACATGGCACAAATTCAGTTTTGTGCCCTAGTTGAATCTAAGGGGGTCATTTTGTGATACGAAGTACATCAAATTATTTATAATGGCACTCATAAAATTGTATTGTGGACGGATTAGCGCACAAAATTTGGAAAGGTTATCCAACGTAACAATCTTACCTTGTCAAGGTAAAAAACACAACGACCATTATACTCTGATAACCAGCAACACACTAATTAATGTGTTGCCAACAAAGAGGTCAGTTATAGATATTACAGTTACATATATTCTGTTTTCCAGACAGAATTTACAATGAGGCAGAATGTCCAGTAGACTTGGACAGTATTAAGTTAATATGGTATACCGTGGTATTTTGGGTACAGCTTGGTATTTTGGTAATAAAATTCTCTGAGTGGGGGGGGGGAGGTGTGGTTAGGTGAAACACCACCCCAACCCCACCTCAGCAAATTTTATAGACAAGAGTTCAAAATACTGGAATAGTGTTACTTATCAAAATACTGTGAAATAACTGTATATCACAGAATGTCAGGAAGGTATGATGACATGAAAAATTGGACACCGCCCAAGCCAAATGTCCAGCACCTTTCATTGAAAAAGCTGATAAAGAAGCTCTGTAAAGCTATTCTCTGGCACCCGACACGAGGGCAATGGGGGACTGACAGGGATAATCGGCCATACTGACACTGGCTGAGGGACAGACCGCAAGCTGATTCTGCTTACTGCATGCACCCCCCCGGAAGGCGTCTGGGCATCGATTGGAACCACGTTCCTGCTCCCCGCTAATTAGACTGTGGCAACGTGTCCCTATTTGAATGTACCTCTTGAAAAAACCTTGCTAATGCAGTTCCTCCTGGAAATGTGTTAAACGGTGGGCGAACGAGGGTGACGCGGGGGATTTTACACAGGACCATGGACTATGAACATTGTGCGGCCCTGAGAAAAGCAGGCGATCGCGTGTTCTGGATCTACTGAGAGTCCTGCTCGGAGATTTCAGACCCTCATTTGGAGAAGCTCTACACAGGAAAAGGGGGGCAGACACTACGAATCACATAAAAAATGTCCTGTAGCACATGGTGATAAAATATCATTATCACTTTTCTTTTCGGAAATACTACAATGACAGCATTGGGAAGGTCTTTAAAAATCCAAAAATTTCCCTTCACAAGGTTTACTTACTGTGTGACTAAGAATTACAGCAGCTAAGATGTATGATATTAAAGATTAACGTCATATGAGTGTTACATATACCACGTGCAGAAATATTAGGCAAATGTGTATTTTATTTGTTACTTCTCAGACCAGTATTTTTAGTCCAGATTTATTCCAAATTAAGAATGGACTGTTTAAAAATACAATGATGGCATGAACGGTGATGGAATTATGACCCAGGTTCCTTCATTGCCTGACGTAAACCCCATTGAGAACTAGCGGGCTCTACTAAAGTGTGATATTTCCCAAGGTGGCGTGCAGTACATTTCTCAGAGCAGCGTCTGGGAGGCGGTCCTAGCTGCCTCAACTAATATAAGATGCCATCCAATAAAATAATTGACTGGTTCAACAGGCGATCAGCTCATGATGATCATTGAGGAGAAAGGTGGCTATGGAGGACATTAAACCTGATAGTTTGTTATTCTTTATTTACATTCAATAACTAACATTTATTATTATTATTTTTTCGGTTGATGGTGAAGAGAGAAAATTAGTGCCTTATAACTGTGTACACTGAAAGCGTTTTAATTTAATTTTTTTGCTTGTGGCAGACTAATTTATGCATTTCTTGCTAATACATTTACGTGGAGCAAAAGAAAACTTCTAAATTCACCGCTATATCTCTGCCGAAGTTTTGCTGAAAATTATCTCCAGGAAGAGCACTTACTAATAATTCTGCCTGCAGTGAAGCGCTAGCAACATCTCAGGGGAAAAAAAAAACAACCTCCTGGGGTTTTCACAAACTACAACGTCTAGTTTACAGAGAATAGAGAGATAAACATGGAGGAAAAAAAATCATCCAGTAAGGGGTTAAGTTCTGTAGCTGAAAATACTTTGTTAAGAGTAGAGGTCAGCTAAAGCTAACAGGAAATCCACTAGTGCAAAAATAACAGCTCAGCAGAACAGTGGTGTTTAGCGTGGCTTTTGAATGCACAACTCATCAAGCCTTAAAGTGGGTATGGTAACAGTAGGGGGTCCTACATAGGGCTACATAATAAAATGGACAGTGAGTGTATGCAAGTCTGATCACTGTTTTCATCAACAATGACTGAAGTCTCATTTAAGACCATAACACAAGACTACAGAGGATCTATTCGCAGAAAAGGCCACAAAACTCATTTCAGTGATTATTCTCCAACATTATACGAGCGTGTAATCATGTCATATGATCAAGGCATCAGGCACGATAGGCTTTGTCACGAAAGAGTAATATAACAGGCTGCAATCCATAATCACCCTAAAGTTCAAGTAATTTAACAAGAGATAACGATGATGATGTGCTCATGACCACAATAAAGTGTGTGCAGGTATTTAGCAACAATACAATATCATAAATGCAAGAGGACTTTATAAATATGCAAATGATACCTAATTGTGGCCTTTTTTTGCAGCATGAATGCAAAATATCCATGGAGATGATGCAAATTAAGAGCTGCAGAGATTTATCAAAGCCAGTCACAACTCGGTACGCCGCGGCTCGCGGCCCTGGTCCTGGTGGACCCGCGCCTGGGCCCGTTTTTGTTCCAGTTGGGCTCTTAATTAATGGCGCCTGATTGAATGAATCGCACAGTTAAAATCAGGTTAAAGCACACGCGTTGGCTGAGGGTGTTCTGTCATTCAGGGAGGGAGGTGTGGAAGCCTCCTGACGAACGTAGGAGAAACAGAGCTTCCCAGCACTGCCAATCAGGAATAATAAGCGGGCCAAACCATTCTCTGACTGACAACAGGAACCCCCCCCCGCAGAGCTATTTTAGTCAGAGCCGCTCAAAAATCCAAACAAGGATTCATAAAACAGACAATCCAAAAGTCATTTAATTATCTGTCTGTCTGTCTATTCTCTCATCAAATAAGTAACCATCAAAATCATAACCTAACTTAGGTCTTACATAGTACCTTGACTTACAAAGTAAATTAAATGTCATGAACAATTAAGCACGTTTTAATGGGTTCCACACACCTGTAATTTTACGCTGTTAAGAGAACATTCACAGCTGGAAAATGAGACCATTGTGGTAACATGATTTGAAAAGTGTGCTGCATTTAATCAAAAGCACTGTTGAAACTGAGACTTTATAACCTTTTCAAATAGTAATTTCTTTAAATATTTAAAATGGTCCAACGATAAAACAAAGGCTACAAGCACAGTGTTATTCTTATATTTTCAGATATATTGTATTAATTAGCGAAGTTCATTCCAGAAGCGAACCTAAAAATGCAAAGGCAGTAATATGTTTTATTCTTTTTTTATAATTAACTTTGCCTTACTAATAGCTCCATAAATCGTGATTGGCTACATTGGTTTTTCTAGCGTTTCTAAGTTTGTGAAGCAGGGCCCTTCCAATCAAGTTGAAGCAGATCTTAACCAATCAGCTTTATTGTTTCTGGAAGTCAAGGATTGTCTACACCCATCTTATGGTTTTCTTTACGAGGTTATATTAATCCCATATTTTAAATATAATGACATCCATTAGAGTGTGGCACAGGCTATGCGATGCTTCATTCCACTGGGCCACTTTTCCTCACACCCGGAAACCCATGTGACCGGGCCCGTTGACAAAAGCGAAGACCCGTTATCTCCGATTGCCAAACGAATCCTACAGATACATCTTCCTTGTTGGCACATGGACCGAGAGCCGTGTCACGGACGCACTTATTGGATCTCTGGCTGAGGACAATAAAAACCAGCTACAGAAGGCCGTTACAACAATTACAAAAAGAAGGAATGTCTCAAAATGTGACAGACGCTGAGAGGCTGACAGGGGACATGCAGGAAGTTCTCCACCAGGAGAGAATTGCTGCATATCTGGGCTGAGGAATCTGAAAGCGGGCATGATGTTTGCCAGGGCGTTTCCTCAGATTCATCACTGCCTTCGCATGTCTTTCCATTCATTCACATATTTAAAACACACCCCATCTTTGAGGAGACGTGCGGAAAAAATGTCAAGCGCATCAGGGGCTTCTGATTCCCAGAAGGAGGCTCCACTGGAGGTATAAAAAGAGGCTCTTTTCTGAAGGTGTATTTGCACCAGAGTCAGGAGAATGAGGGTTACTTAATCCAGGGGGCTCCAGAGGAGCGCGAAGCCCAAGAGTATCGATGAGGTCAAAGTTCAGCTCCTTTACGTGAAACTGTACTTCTTAATTTACACTGTATGTGTTTTTATGAATGAATCTGCTCAGCAACATTGCGAAAACCATTCTTATCAGATGAAATATCTTTATCTCTACAAATTAACTGAGATTAGCACTTTATATTAAAAGTTGCCATCTTGTTTCTGAAAAAAAAGTAATATAATCTGTTTTACTACAACACTAAAATTGCCACCAATACTAAAATGCTACAGATGAATATGCATGGCTGCTGTTAAATTTACTACTGATAATAGATATACCTTTAAAAATAAATTGATTGCACAGTTACTGGAACTGCAGGGAAGGTGATTCACAACAAAGTAACCAGGTACATTTATATGGCTTTTCAGATCACATTCATAAAAAAATGGTATCAACAAAGAATTGGTGCTACAATGAATCCAGCAAAGCAGGATGAGACAACTGGCCCCTACTATGCAGGAAACATAAAAAAACAGGCAAATATAAGGAAGGGTATCATGGGAATTATTTTCTGTTGATAGGAAATTTTACTAAGAGCCACTGTATAGACATTTCACAAAACAAGCAGTATTTATTGTTTAAAAGAAAAACAAAATCATTTCAGAAACCAAGAAGAAGCAGGTTTGTTGCCCTTTTCAGAAGCTCGATCTCAAAAGTTTTATAAACTGCAATAAGTCATTACTAGGGGCCGAATTAACATTATCATCTTCTGAGGTGATTAGCACACAAGCCATACAGCTATACAGATATGGAGTCATTCTTCTGATCCTAGTTCAGTTATCAGTCTGATCCCAGTCTCACTTGCTGAACTAGCTGAGCATCAATCACGGCTGTTTGAATGGCATTAAGCTTTTCATTCAGATTTACATGTATATATTTTGAAGACACTTTCATTCAAAATCGCATTCAAGAGGGACAGATGATATATCGCAAGCTGTCAAATAGTCAAATAGACACAAGAGCAGGTAGGCTGAGCTTCCAAAGAATCACCAGAAGCTAGTGGAAGTTATCGTTGAAGCAAGAGTTACATAATAGTAAAAAGGGGTAATAATACTTTATTGATCACTGTGGGGATTTTTTTCATCTACACTATCTAACACACCATGAGATGCACATGTAGGTGACAGCAAGCTTGGCAGCAAAGGGCAACCACACGTAGCGGCACCCATGGAGACAGGGGTTAAGGGCCTCACTCAAGGGCCCACAGATGAGACCATTCTGCTAAAGCTGGACTCAAACCAGCAATCTGCCGATCACAGGCACAACCTGCCCACTAACACACTATCTCATAAGAAACCTATTCAAATGAAAGGCAAAATAGCAAATAAACAAATGAATAAAATGTGAACATTTTCTTTAGTTGATTATTCAGTCCCATGCTAGCTCACTAGCTCACAGTATTTTCACAGTCACCCCCCCCCCCCCCCCCCTTTTTTTTAAACTTCAGTTTTCTGGAACATTCCCTTTGACCTAAAAGTGGAGATAATCACGGATAAGAGCAACACCATTAATTCACTGATTGCCAAGGCCTGCCGGAATGACTCCTGCTAGCGAAATCCGTTCGTTTAAAGCCGCGTTTCAGCAGACCCTCATGGATATTGGGAGATTAGGACACCATCTCTGAATGGTTTATTATTCAGAAATATGACGTGTTTAAAATTTCAAATGCATTCCCCAAATTGTGAAGGACTATTAAACCTTCCTTGTGCCAGGCGTTACAACCGATATCCTGATTTATATTTCATAGCAAATCTTCGGGACTGAAACGAGATCGTTCTCTCCCTTCCTCTGTCCTGCTAATTCGCATTGTGATTCGGCGAATTAGGTATTTATGAGGGAATCCGGAGTCAGGGGTTTGACGAAAGTGTCACAAATCAAGTCTGAGCTGGCAATCAAGCTGCATATTGTGATGAAGAGGCAGTGGAAGCTAACTAGTATGGAGCAACCAGAGGTCAGACAGCAACCTGATTCATTAAACAAACCAGCTACAACTGGATATACTGCAGTTTCACTCTTAAAAAAAAGCTTGTGGGAGTTTTACTTACACAAAAATGTTCTGAGGGCAGAACGAAAAATGATTGGTTCAGAGAGATAACCAATCAGACTATAAAGGAGGTGGGTCCAAGCAAATAGAGCAGGTCGGACAATGACATGTGATTGGTTGGTAATGTAAGCAAAACTCCCATGAGCTTAAAAAAAGTTAATAAAGATGATCTTCTCACATGGTGAACTTTTTGGGACTGCGAAAAAGCTATTATTGTGTGATTTAAAATTAGGGAATATGAAATGACTGATTAAGCAAAGCAGTAATGTCCAAGCTAATGGGCTGTGTGCTGTACGCAGCAGCCAGCTTTCGATGCATTTGATTTTGAGCCAAGATAATATTTGTCGTGCAGTTAAATGCCAGAAACGTTTGTGGGAAAAAAAGCAGAAATAAAATACTAAACAGAGACCAAAAAACTAGGTGAGACATGCATCAGTGTTTGGTCACAGTCCAATATCGGTAATTCATTTTTTTTCTTTCAAAACTGCTTAATAATAATGACCATGCGGATGACAACAAAACTAAATTTTAATTAAATTCTATTCACGAGTCTCTGGACAATGTGGACAGCATCCGCTACCCCCAGAGTCCCAGCACCCCCCCCCCCACACACACACACACACACACAAAACAGGCAAATGAATCCCCAGAACACTGATTAACAGCCCAGCAAGAGACAGACTGGTGTAGAGCCTCCCGCCCCCCCTTCCTCCTGTAGTATCTCACAATATCATCTCCATTTCTCAGGTCTAGGTGTCTATGCACTAACTAGCACACCACTATACTCCAACAGTACCTATAGAAACCAAGATACATTTTAAGCAATCTGGCAGGTGAATCACAAACCCCAGGGGTAAAACAATAACCATGCATACCTCTTCATAAATAACTATAGCATACTTGTCTATGTATTCATTATTATCCTGTATGTCTAACTTCACACGTTCTGTGTAAAGCCATTGTTAAATGCCATTGTGTTTCACCGTATGTCTGCATATTTTGAAATGACAAAAAAGCTTGACTTGACTTGACTTTCTCGGACAACTTTCTGGTGTCAGAGTTTAGATTTTCCATTAAATTATACCTCAAAAACCAGGTGAACAGAATATTAAAGACAATCAGGAGTAAAGCCAAGCAAGGTGGCCCAAGGTCTGACACGGGGTTTTATTTTTTATATCAAGCGGCGACTTTTGCTGTCTGTCAGTCCCAAAATAAAAAGTCAACAATCCAATGTTATAAGACCCTGTGCGTTTTGTTTCCGCTTGAACGACTCTGCGAAGGTCCTTGGTTTGGCCTGTTGTCCCTGTCACAGCAGTCAGCCTGTCAGCGATCCCCCCTGGGGCCAGAAGGGGGAGCAGCTGAGCAAGGAAGTGACAGCGAAATGCAGGGATGCGCAGCTAGCTAAAGATCTGCGCGACTCCGTGTGTTACTTACCAGCAAGACCTGGCCTGGAGGGGGGCCATTTAAAAACTATTTTGGTATTCCAGTACAGACACCATTAAGGATTGGGAAATCCAACCTGCTTAGAGTTTTTCGGTTTCACCACTACAGAAACAACGTGACAAGTCACTTACATACCGATACTAAGAAGCAGACCTTCATGTTCCAGCTATTGATCAGTTCACGACACAGGATTCATCGCTATCCAGTAAGAAACAGGCTCAAAAAAATCGATTACTTCAGGGGCGTAAAAAAAATGCATTGTCTCAGAAAATACTTCACAAAATAAATCTAAAAGAATACAATGAGACACACATAGCAACACAAATAGAAACCTATCGTCACACAGCCTTCAGTGAACTGTTAAAAGTTTTAAAAGGATCTGCATGGATAGTGGTCATTGAACGCAGACTTGCATGGTTTTCCTATCATGCGTTCCAATGCCACACGGATAGTTCAAGTCGTGTCACCCTGTAAGAACGCAGCAGGTTATCGACATCTAGTCTACATGTTTGGACACAATTAGTGCCTTTTAATACTGTACATTTATCAATACATTAAGCTCTTCCAATAAGACAGAGAGATGACTTCCTCAGACATCTTTTCATTGGTCAATTAGATGTCAAACGCTATCAGTAGGAGAATGGACATGTTCCATCTATACTAAAACGTCACAATCGTCAAGAACTGGACATACGTGGTTTCATCAGGCAGCAATGATTTGCTAAATGTCAGTGGACTGGAAGGGCAGTGATTCTTTGATTTCATTTCTTTGCATCCCTGTCAGAGTGGCCTTGTGGGAAGAGATGGCCTTCTGCAATGTTGTTAAATTCAAACGATGGTTTGCTAAGCTTTAATTCATTGCAAAAATCATGTCAATCCAAACACACTGAGTGAGAACTTCAACTGTTTTGAACCAAATTTGGACCTAAATGTAAGTAAATGGGGAAATGATGAGAAGGAGAATTAAGAACACTTATTTTCACCCCTTTGATTAAAGATACAGGTTGTTTTGAGTATTTGTGCATTTCATTTACTGTAGTTAATAATTACTCAAGAGTTCTTAGCTTGAAGAATTAAACAGGCCATAAATTATGTTTGAGACACTCAAATTAAAATTAATTTATTCTGGTTTGTTTAAATTTCATACAGAATTAAATTTAAGGGAGCACATTTTATTAGAATAGCCAAACCTGTAACAATTTTAAATTAAAACAGAGTTCACCACAGACCTATTAAAATGATAGCGTCCTTGAATTTAGCTTAATGTGATTTAAATGAATTTTTCAGTGAAGAGCTCAATCAAAAAAAAAAAAAAAAAAGCTGTTAATGCAAGGACAAAATCTGGATTGTGTTGTCTCTCGTACACAATTCAAATAAACTAAGCATCCATAAAATATCCCTCCATCTTCCAGTCATTTCCAGTACATGATCAGGGGGGAGGACAGTTAACATAGTACACAAGGTTGGGGACACCCTGAGTCACTGGTGTCTCACCCTGAGTCACTGGTGTCTCACCCTGAGTCACTGGTGTCTCACCCTGGATCACTGGTGTCTCACCCTGGATCACTGGTGTCTCACACTGGACCACTGGACCACTCATTCACTTCTATGGGAAAAATGCTAACGCTAACTATGACAACCTTAACCACCACCCTGCCTTAACCATAACCACAAGTAACCAAGCAAAATACAAGAGTTCATTTTTAGTTTTTTCATAGCAGTCACTGATTTTTATAAAATAGAGTTTTCCCTTATTGGGACCAGGCAAACGGATATTTATCACGTTATGGGGATATTGTGTCCCCATAAGGATAGGTATACCCGCTCGCAAACACACACACATGCGCACACACACATTTGCATTGATATCATTAATATCTATGTGAAAAACCCTAATCCAAACAACCTTAATCCATACCCAGCTCTAACCTTAACTATAAGTAGCCAAACAAAATAGAAAACGTTTGACATTTTTAGTTATCTGACTACAGTCACAGATTTTTGTAAAACTGATTTTCCTCTTGTGGCGACTGAAAAAAATGTCCCCAGAAGCTTAAAAATAAGAAGAAGAACACATCCAAGTGTCCAAAAGACGGGCCTGAATTTCATGAATACAGGAGAGATGTAACACAGGAGGTGACCCACACCGTACACCCTCATCCTCGCAGGACACCTAGGCAGAGGGGCTTTACTCAATATCAACCAAAAATCAGATCCTCAAAAGCTCACCTGTCAAACATCAGAGTGCAACGGATGCAAAGAGAGAACTATAGCTGCCATCCTGAAAGAGCTAAAGGAGCCCTTCGGTCCTCAAAGCTAAAAATCACCAGCGGTAGCAGAGCACCCGGATGCAACAGAGGGGCAGCACTAGGAGGCGGCGTCTGGCTCGGTGGTGTACCTCTGATCGGAAGGTCGCCAGTTCAGATCCTAAAGTGGACAGAGGGGGGTTCACTGTCAGGGCCTTTAACCCACAATATCTCCAGGAACTCAGTAACACCTCAGTAACTCTGCTTTCTCAAAAAAAAATGTTGCTTTGGATAAAAGCATCAGCTAAATAAAAACAAAGAAACAAAAAAAAATACACTGAGAGCAACCAGTAAAATATTCATGCGTGAAAGCATCATGCTGCGGTTTAATTTGCGTGCAATGCTCACAGGCTTTTCATTCATAAGCAAAGGCAGCAAATACACATGTCCTGCCTGGAGAATTTCCGGGATTGAGAGCCATTATATACAGGGCAACTTTTTCAGCAATGTTGCCCAGCAACCAGGTGAGACAAAGGGCAACTCATCTGGATGATCTCGTAAAGTTTCCCACTGCCGATTAAAGTTTTTCCGATAAATATTTCTTACCCAAAATCAATGGGAACAGGCCTGAGTGACATTAGTCAGCAACATCGCCTGGCAACGTCGCTCAAAAATGTTTTTCAGGTGCATCACAACTCACATAATGTCGATAGCCAGCAAATCTACGTGCCAAGCAGCCCTGAAACCGCACAGCACAGACGGGCAAGAGACAAAAGACACTGGGAACGTTCATCACTGAAGCGCAGGTGTGATTCTCACAGGGCCCTGAGGCATGGAGTCAGATGGCGATGCCGTCAACGATGCTAATGGCACCAGTTACAGCCCCCATCGAGCTTTCCGGATACCGAGCCACATTCTGTCAGTGCGACGAACTACTGAACACACAGAACCAGCTCTCCCAATTCTAACTACGGTGCCATAACCAGAGGAGGACACAGGCACGATTGCACCAAGGGATAAGCGAGTCAATAAACAAAGCAACTCACACACCACCAAAAGGGATACATTCAAAATTCATATCCTAAGCTTGCATTTTCACACTTTTATAGAATTGAGATATTTCTTTTTGTCTGTGCCGTCCTGATCTCCATTACACACATACTGGTGGGCTCAGGTTAGGGTGCCAGTTAGCGTGCAGTGGTCCAGAGCAATTGGGGGTTACTGGCCTTGGTCAAGGGCCCGATGGTGACATCAATTTACTGGCTTCGGGATTCAAAACAGCAACCTTCCGTAACCCACTGAGCCACACTCACATGCTGATAATTAGTATTTTTCCTCAACTGGCATCAGAAATAAACTTCATGACTTCTGTTTTCACTCTGAGATTGCAGTGTGTGGCTCAGCAAACTAAAACGCTGCGCCTGTGATCAGAAAGTTGCTGGTTCGAGCCTTAACAGAATAGTCACATGTCCATGGGCACTTGAGCAAGACCCATAACCCTTTGGTTCCACAAGGTGGCTGCCCCTTTGCTGTGACCCCCAAGCTTACTTACACCTGTATGGAGACCAAGATGGGCCAAAGAGAATTTCCCCACCGGGATTAATAAAGAAGAAGGATACTTATTTTCTAAAACCAACAGTATGTCATAATCATAACAGTCTTTTTGTTGTTATACCTTCAAAGAGATTTTTGACCAAGATATAGATAGTCACTGTGGGGGTGATTAAATCGAGTGGACTCAGTCTTTTAAAATCCATTACTTCTACCAAAGATCTGTGTTTAGAACCTCCCAGGGCCCTTGGGTCTATCACAAATGTCCCAGTGCATTGTACCAAGCTGCACTAGTCCAGTTCTTATTCTGCAATGCTCCATTGATTCATTCTGCTTAAATGGATGTGGGATCACCCCTTAGGAAGTAGTGGGTCAATTACCAAATCATCCATCTACCTATAGTGCTTATCCTGTTCAGCAGTGTTTCCCTATCCGGTCCTTCGGGACCCTCAGAGAGTCCACTCTTTGGCTGAAGGAGAAGTGAGGGAGCAAAAATGTGATCAATCTGGCAGGGGGGCTGGGAGGGAGCAAAAACATGGACCGTCTGTGGGTCCCCCAGGACCAGGCTGGAAAACATTGCTGTGCGCGGTTACAATGAGCCTGGAACTTATTCCAAGGTGTAAGACAGGGGGCACAAAAAATGGGAGGCCAGTCCATTGCAAGAAACACATGCACACACTCTAAAGGAGATGACCCCAGTTAGCCTAACTGCATGTTTTTCTGACTGGTGGGGGGGTTCCATAGAGGTAGCCCACACAGTATGGGAAGAACATGGTAACCCTAAGCACACAGCACAGGGGCACGATTCAGAACCCCAATTCTGGACCTGTGAGGTGACAGCGCTACCAACTGTGCCACAGTGCCATCAATAGTTCACCAAGTATGAATGCAGGAGAGAGGTAGGTGTCCTGAAAAGGACTGGGATAATCCCTAATCTGCTAATCTCCCCATCTGTTTGCTTCGCATATTGCCATCTTTCCATGAAGGATGCTATTGGGGAGCCACAATTTCCACCCTCAACATGATGGTGCATGTTGCTTCAGAACAGTGACCCGTACTGGGCAGGAAACAAACCGAGAGGCTTTTGCATAATCACACTGTTTTTATTTTCAGCAGACAGTAATCTGAAGCTAAATAATGCCGGTGGAGGCAAACGGTAATATTTTGATGTGTTTAAAGACAGACATAAAATTTAATCAGTCACTAGTAAAATAGCACTCGGCTTTAAAAACACTAAAGAAAATCACATTTATTGTGATTAGCTCCTGTAAGAAATTGTATTTTACATTTGAAATAGCCTTGTAATTGCTAAGCAATTTCACGCATGCCAACGTCAATTGGCGTACAACATCTGTAATGAGGGTTTATGTTCATTTTTATAATATCCGTTTTATAAGGGAATATGGTCCGTGTTGATTTGCGTAGCATGTAAGTTGGTACTTTCTGGGTGCATTTGGGAATGAATCTACCTGCTGATACTGAGGTCATGGTGTTGATTGAACTTCGCTGCCCTGACAGAAGGGGGAGCCATTTTTTACCCCACTGCTTTTCCTGCCACAGAATTTGAATCAGTACTAACTAATTAGTTCTTAATTTGAACGTGCACCATTGCAAACCCGTGTCTTGTGCCCCCCATCTATACGGTGGCCCAAACCCAACTTCACAGTGGCCCGGCCGGGCTCTGCTCACCGTCCTGCGGCTAGCATGAGCAGATCTGGTCTCCAGAGAGCCAGACACCTACTGTATCTCACAGGTAGAAGCAGTGACACTTTGGGTTCCGCTGCTA